>NC_133230.1:28327550-28602550 GCF_040436345.1 Pagrus major | reverse complement strand
TTATTTCTCACTCCAAAAAGATGCAATCTGCTGACAATTTTGTATGTATTTATGTCTGATGTAAAAAAAAAAAATGTAAAAATATATTTTTTAAATTAAATATCAGAAATCTTGATGATATTTTAATGTACCCTCATTGCTGATTTCATAATTGTACAATTCCATCAAATGCAGCAGGATGCACTGTGAGGACAGGCAGCAGAGCAGCTTTTTTTTGATGGGTATAGTGCAGCTCAGGGAAGGTTAAGGATAACATGACCCCATTTCGGTATCAGCAATAACAAAATGTCTTCAATTTGTAAGGTTTTGCCCTCACCTTTCTACCATGGTGAGGAACACACACTCCTTGTCACACACGGCAGATTGTAGCCTCGCTGGGACAATAGGCTCTATTGTGGGAGCTGGCAAAGAGAAGGCAGGCAGGCCGCTAGGCGTTTGGCTGCTCTTGGTGAATGTGTGTGTGTGGATATGGGGGATAATAGCGCTACATGCCCAGAGCTGCCATCATTTCACTGGGAACAGAGTGTGAAAGAGAGGGAAAGGCAGCGACACACACACGCACAGAAAACACACACACAAACACAGCATCGCTATCACACTGAGCCATATGCTGACCCCAGCCTCAGTGCAGCTATCTCTGCCAATCAACTACTAGAGGGGATGTCCCATACACACACACACACACACACACACACACACACACACACACACACACACACACACACACACACACACACACACACACACACACACACACAGTACAAACAGTAGCTCTAATCCTGAGAGTGAAATATATACACACGCAACATAAACACCATGAAATACACAAGTGTAAATGGAGTGATCATATATACATTTGAAAATTCATGCACACAAACACACATACACACATTCACACTTGCTGGAACTTGAGCGTGCATGTGTGTGTGCGTATGTAGCAGCTTAGTGTCTCTCCAACATTGTTCCCCCGAACCACAATCACCCAGGAGCAGATGGAGGACGGCCACAGCTTTCTCTTTCTCACACACACATTAACCTCCAACTAACATGCACACCCTCACATGGACCAACACCTAACACATACAAATGTCTCACACACACACACACGCACACGCACACACACACACACACACACACAGTGTTATCAGATGATAGAGCAGCTGTAGGAGATCTAGCGAGGTGAATCTTGGCCAAAGTAGTCGACGAGTCCACAGTACTGGCTAAAGAACTCGGGGAAACAAAAGCGATTTAACTTTTAACGCATAGTATGAAACTTCTGCCACTATGGATCCCTTAATCAAAACAATGAGCAACCACCATAGCCGATGAAAATCTACACTATCTGATGTGACTCGGGCAGAAATGTTCATTTACGTTATGTTTAGTCATATTTGTGACTTTCTTCCTTACGCTCTGACGTATCTGGAGGTATGCGTTCTACTGAGTGCTATTCTAGGTTTTAATTTAGTTTAGTTTTTTTTGGCCTGATGCTTATTTAATGAAATCAATACCTTGCTATAATCAGGCTATTATGTTATCAACTGTGCTTTGAAATTCCATATTTCAAATGAAAGCTAGTATTATTCAAAACCGTTTTTAGTGTTAACGACTGCTATGAAAAGCCAAAACCCAACATTTTACTTCATCTCTCGCTACTTCTTTACTTCCTGATTTCCTTTCCTAATGCGCACTTAAATCCTTTGAAATGGCTCACATATCAATAGTTTTTAAACTTTTAAAAAGTCTCAATAATTTCCTGTAACAGGTGCATACAGTAGATTTAAACAAACCTTACTCAAACTGGAGTAAAAAGTGCCTTTGCTGGGGACTATTTTCAGCTGATGATTAATACACACGTGTGTCCATGATAGTTTGGAAGCATGTTACCCAGTCCAAAACTGTGGCTCATTGATGTTGTTTTATAGTAGCGATGACGCTCTGTGATACAGAGGAAAAAGATAAATCAGGCTTTAGTAGTTATTGGTTTTGTTTTTAGACATACAAATTGTTTACAGTAACACAAACAAAAAAGTGAGTGTTTCAGCCTCTTCTTTGTTCTTTTTGAGGTATTAAGTTGGAATTTATCTTTTCCTGATATGATCCATACACAGTGATAGGTTCAGGAGCTTAAGGAGTAGTGACCCCAAAATGTCATTCAGCGGTTTGTTTCTTACTTTAACCTGGTCTAATCTATGGGTTTAGTGGGATTGATTCCACTGTGGTGGGCTACAGGAGGAATCCATTTTTTGTCTGCATTGATTAAAGATTTGCTGCTGTGTGTGCCAGTCATCAGAGCGTAGAGAAGTTTAAAACCTACTGTGTGTTGCAATTCACTGTTACATGTGAATATAGTGAAAGATGTATGGAGGGGGGCACATATGTGTGTGTATGCATTGTGGAGTCTTGGATTGCATTTCTTGCTGCAATGAGCTGATATGTGAGATAGAGCTGTACTTACATACAGCTGCCCCAGCAGCCTGGCACTGTGTGTGTGTGTGTGTGTGTGTGTGTGTGTGCTGTTGGATGGCTCTAGTCATGGTGCATGAAAGATCAGAGAGAGAGAGAAGGCAGATGGACCGCCCTGAGGGCCAGGAGAACCAGAGAGACAGACAGAGAGGGAGAGACAGAAAAAGAAAGAAGAGAAAAATGCCAGTTAACCACTGACACGGTTAGCCCTGCCAGCCTTCTTCCCATCTCTCTTCCCCCATTTGATTCTGTGTCAGACCCTCTGTGAGGATACTTGATGTTACAATGCTGCACTGAAACACAGTTGACACACAGCTTCATGAGGCACTTCAGGGGCACACAAGGACATCTAAACCCTCACGTGGAGTTGTGTACAAATCTCCAGGAATGTCTTGTCTTATATGACCCAAAAATGCTTAAAGTTAGGGTTGTACTAAATCTCATACACTAGAAGCTTTGTCAACATAAATACATGTAAGCTCATCAAATACAGCCATGAAATAGAATTGATGCTTTGGGGTTATATGCCTTTGAGTACCAGTCAAGGTGTAGTTAACATCCATGTCTAGGCATCACATCTAGTGAATACTTTCAAGGAATTTAATAAAAAGTATTAAGTTTAGTTCTTGGAGAAAAGGTAAAGTTATCAGTACAATTCCAGTGAATAATTTCCCCCAAATGACAATATCATAATTAAAAATGTTTCAAATTAATTTGTTTGATTTTGTTTTTTTTTTAAAACTCCGAACTGAACTTAACAGTACAGTGCAGAAGTTTGATGTGACCAACACTTGCGTGTGCAAAAGGGGAATTGTAACCTAGGTAACAATCTCACAAAGTCTTGCCTAATCTTTATCTGCAACTGTGCAAAAATTCTGGGTTTAAACAGAATGAACAGATATGCAAAAAAGCTGTGCAGCACATGAATGTTGATTTAGAATTTGAATGTCAAAGTTATGAATGAAGCTTTGAACTTTTCGATACAGCCCTGGTAAAAGCGTTGCATTTTATTTACCTGTAAGGTTCCACCTCTGTCGCTGATCCTATACTTCATACCTGAATTGCTTTAATTTCTTTTAAATTCAGTAGTTACGGCACAAGATCACAAACTTCACAAACTCAGTTTCACAGTTTACAAGGCACTCTTAAAAGTATCTTACAAATTGTTACAATTTTCAGAGGACAATGATAGTTAAAAAGAAGAAAAAGTGGAAAAACACCAATATGACAGAAATAGGAGAAACAGATGCACAGAGATTAGGAAGTTAAGAGAAACGAGAGAGAAAACAGACAAAGAATTAGAGAAATGATGATAAGAGTTATACAAGACAGCAGGAGAAAGAAAAATTAGGGCACAACAAGACGAAGACGGATGTTGAGACAGAGATGCTGAACTGGAGAGAGAAAAGAGGTAGAAGAGGAAAGAAAGGAGGAGTGACAGAAGCAGAGGGCAGAGCTGGGAGGGAGAGGCAGAGAGACAGAAGAGGAGAGGAGAGAGGTGTGTGTAGCAGAGAGATGGGGAGTCAATAATGACTGATTACTGTAATTCAGCCTGTCAGAGACATCGACCTGCTGCTACCACCAATCAATACACACCAGGACACTCGCAGACACACACAAACACCTCAAAACGAGCATGTGCCTCACATGTGTGTCATCAAGCAAGTGTACAGCATCACACACACATACTGCATATATGTAAACACACACAACTTCACAAAAATGTAGGAAAAAAACACACAACTTTAAAGATGTCTACATGTCTGCACACTCACACTGATACAGGGACATTAATATGTGCGGGTGCACGCGCGCACACACACACACACATACACATACACACACACACACAAACACACACGTACAAACACACACACACACACACACACACAAACACACACACATACAAACACACACAAACACACACACACATACACAAACACACATACACACACACAAACACACACACACACACACACACACACACATACATACAAACACACACACACATACAAACACACACACACACACACACATACATACAAACACACACACACATACACACACACACACACACACACACACACACACACACACACACACACGTACAAACACAAAGGGGTCGGGGGGTGTTAGGTACGAGCTACAGCCCCACACTGGGCCAAACAATCACAAAGTCTCTGCCTTGCTGGGTGGATGAGGCAGAGCAAAATGGCTTCTTGAACCCTTCCCTCCTTCCCCCACTCCCCCCGCACTCTTTCCACCTTCTTGGCCAGCGAACACTCACATTATCTCTCTGAAAAGAGGAGAGAGGGGGACAGGGAAGAAGATGGAGGAAAGATGGATAGAAAGACAAGGGTTGAGAGAAAATCAAATGAGAGAAAGTTTGACAAGAGGAGAGAAAGAGAACATAGAGATGAAGGACATGAGGCAAGTGGAGAGTAAAGACAAAGAGGGAGCATAGTGAAGGAGAGATGGAAGAAGGGACGAGAGACAAAGGGACAAACAAGGACAAAGAGAGGGCAGAGGAAGGAGACAGGATATCAAGAGGAGAATTTAGATGAGATACAGGTAAAATAATGATAGGAAAAGGAGGGTGTTGGTTTAATAGAACGTGGCTCTGTTCTGAATCTGAACCTAAGATTGGGTGAGAAAACATGGGGCTTATATCAAATTAACAGACTACACATTTATGCCAGTACCAGCTGAGTGAGATGTCTTTACTTTAGTCAGTGTTGTTGTGGGGTAATTATCATTATGGATTGTACACCTAGCAATTTTATGGCTGTTTATCCACTGCGTGTCTCCTACAGTTAGTCTAGGGTATCTTTATGGTCACTGTGTGGCTACCTGTTACAGCTGCCACTGAAATCTTGGCTTGAGAGGCCTAAGCATGTTTTGAAAAGATCTTGATCTTCCACATACAATGCATAAAAGACTTCCCTCAGAGTGTTATGGTCGTCACATATGTCACTGGCATCTATCAATCTTTGTAAGCAGCTGTCACATGGGCTGTAGGATGAGCCTGCAATAGCTAATGATCTCATAAGACAAACAGACAGACAAGGTGAAAACAATAACAGCTACGCTAGAGTGGAGAGGAATGATTTGAACAAGGTTACAGTGATCTGCAACCTCTGTATCTGTATCTTGCATGGTCGTGATGCTATCGCACCAACAAAAATCTGTCCAGATAGACAGAGATATGAAGACCTGGCAAAGTACTCAAAACTCTCTCCTTTGCAATAATGACACACACAAACACAGACTCACAAGTAAACAGCTGTCACTGGTAACAATACCCTATTTAAAAACAAAACAACACAAACAAACAAACCCTATGAATATGCCCTACATGATCCCAGGTTACAGGTATAATAACTTGACCTTTATATGCTCAAGAGGATGCTACTATGTCCTGTGCTGAAACATTGCTTCTTTAATTTACGATGAATTCATACAATTAACAATCATAAACCTTGTTTAATTTACCTGGATATGAGGGGCAGGAATAAAGGAAAAGAAGAAAAGAACAGAGAGACAAGCAGGCAGACAGGAAGCATGATAAGGGGATCAAATTGCTTTAAGTGCTGCTTAGAAGAAATTCCAATGATGAGTCAGTAGCTCAGCTCGCCTCAACAGGGGACACTGTCACTTCACAATGGTGGTTGTGTGTTCCTCTGAGGAGCTTGTGTCCATGCGAGTGTAATCATCTGTCCGCATTTGTTAGAATGAAGAGTGTGCGTGAGTGTGGACACATGTCTGTAAGTGAGTGTGCATGACTGTGTGTGAGAGCAGAGAGCAGAGCCCCTCGTTTAGAAACAGCGTTAGAGAGGAGAGTCATCGATAAGTATCGACCGCTGGGCTTCTTCCAACCAAACTACCATCGCATCGGATCAAGCAGACAGACTGTATACACACCTGTCTGTCTGTTTCTCTTTCTCTCCTGCACACACATACACATACACACACCGGCTGTGTGTCACAACTTTGTCTGCTTGGCTGTGCACGGCAAACTCACACACTTGATATATTGCACTTCAGAGCCAACTAAATACAGCTCTATCACACTAGCACTTATACTCTGAAAGCCAAAAAGCACTGGACATTGATTTGCTATTCTTAACACTTGAGCTGAGTGATACGTTACATTCTTGCTCACACATACATGTACAAGATTTCAACAATTGACACAATGGTGCAGATATATGCCAACAAGTTTGAGAAGCTAAAGAGAAGTGACTATGGTACAAAAAATGGCTTCTGTGACCTACCTTTGAATTCTGATCATGTTTTTTTGCATAGTCTTGAGTTGGGTTTTCAAAAGGATACAAGTTCTGGTACAGGGGAATGAGGGATTTTAGAGCTCGACTGGCATTGATAGCTGTGGCTCTGACCATGGTGGGCAAAATCTTCATGTCCACTATGGCACCGTCAAACAGCGGACCAAAGAATGGCACCTAAAGACACAAAGACAAGCAGAAAAACAGGCATTTAAGCAGGAATAAGAAGTCATCAAGACATTTTAAAATTAACAATGAATTGTCAGCCAATGAAAACCTTGGCAAAGACATACATTACTCAATATTTTTATGAAACAAAACAATCTCTGGGAGCCAATGGTTTTTGACTGAACCATATACTATTTGATTCAGGCTATGGCTTTCTGATTTAATCCCTTACTTTGCTTGTGGAATCCACCAAAGAGATTAATGTCAGGCTTTTTATTGAATTATTTGTAGACCAGGTCTCTGAGCCATGCACTCTATGACTGAATACAGTGCTTTCAGGACGACAACACAGGGAATATCTTATCTAACTTGTTTTTGGATTCATGATAATTCAATATTTTTGCTTGTAGAATGAATGACACAGAATATGGTTATGTTATTAGTGCTGTGGTATCTATGTCATACAGAAAAAGCAGCATTTTATTGTGTTAGGTCTTGTTTGAAATAGAATTATGCTATCAGTGCTGTGGAATTAATGTCTGTGTGTTTTAGACTGATACATTAACCAGATACATTAACCAGAGCAGCACGACTCAGAGCAAGACTCTTTCTAGGATTGTTTATCAATATGGGTGCATATCTGTATAGTTTGGTAAGACACAAAATGACAATTTCATACCGACCTTTGTCAATATTCATACAACATAAAGGCTCAATCATCAATAGAATACCAGTACTAATATACAAGTATAATAGTGTGACATGATTCTGTCAACTATGTGTCTGGAAACTGCTATATTTGGATGACTGACTGGTTTCTCGTTTATTGCTTGCAAAGGGCTAAAGGCTAAAGGGTCTTCCACACCAAGAATGATAACTATGACGATATGAGCATCCACAGTAAGGAATGATAACGTTCTGTAAACAGTAGTGCCAAACACACCCTGCGCGCTCCAGCTGTGTCACCAAGTTCAGAAAACTGATACTGATGACGTGTTACTGCTGTACGTAGAGACATACTATAAGAAAAGCAAAAAGAAAACTAGAGGGATATGGGTGAATGAAATTCCTGTCGTCTCTTGAATACAAATTTTAATCATCCTTTCACATGAATCAATATAGTCAGGACAAAACAAACTTTAGAGACCCCATCAGCTCCAAAGACCGTTTGACAGTATGTCTCATGGTGTGGACGGCCCTTGATAACTGACTTTTGACCATATTAACAGGACTAATCTGTCTCATTCGCATTTCAGCATTTAAACAATAGTAGGAGTCTACAGCCATGCTAGCAGCTCTATAAGGCTACATTTAGGTACAGTGGTGCTTTAAGATAAAGGTTAATATCATGCTAACAAGCTGATGTTTAGCAGGTATGTTTACCATTTTCACGATCTTAGTGTTGTGTGTTAGCATGCTAAGATTAGCACTAAACACAAGAACTGAGGCTAAATAAGGGGAATGTTATTTGTTTTTGCAGATATTTGGTCATAAACCAAAGAACTGGACGAATACATTTGTGACCTGATAATGGCATCAAACAAAAAAGTTAAGGGATTACCAATGTTATTACAAGTTAGATGAATGTGGGGACCATATTTCATGAGAATCCATCCAATGGTCATTGAGACATTTCACTGAAGACTATAAATACCACTATCATGGTGGTACTACAGGAAAAGTGGGATTCATCTTTTGGGGCCATGAATGTTCGTACCCATCTTCACAAGAAGCCATCTAAAAGTTCTGATAGTGCAATCCATAGAATTAAAATCAAATTACACTGATTGGCTAATGATTCACTCTGTAATTACACAACAGGTGACAAGTATAAATGTTACCGATTAGCCCAGAGGGAGAGTCAATTATCATCCTGGGGTTTTAATGATGAGTTTAAAGGATTCTGAGGAAACAGTGAAAAGCAAAGGTATTGAATAGCAGCACAAAACACTGAAAGCCCAAAATCGAAAGAAGATATTTACCTCTGGTTTTTTGAGTATATGGATGGAGTACATGCGGTTCTTCATGGGGTAGATGACGATTAGCACATCTCCAAACTCTGTGGGGATGATCCCTCGACGGTAGTCTCTGGAATGCTCTGACCAAACAATGTGGACCTCGTCATTACCCAGGTGTCGAAGCTGGAGGGGGGGAGAGAGAGAGAGGGAGGGGTAGGGGTGGAACAGAAAAGAGAAATGAATACAAGAAATATACTCAAAACGGAATGAACATCTCACATTTTTCTTTATTGCAGCATAAACAACACAACCAAAGTCTGTGCCAGACATAGCTTAAACACACAATCACACACACACACACGGGGAAGATGGGCTGTATCCATCATAAGCCCAAGGCTTTTGATTTTGTGTGTATGTGCTTTAGGTGGCCCTGGGGGTGATGGAGTGAGTGTGTGAAGATGGAGAGTGGACACGAAGACAGAGTGAAGCTCCGCAAAGATGGAGTACGGGCTGGAAGACGGATGGGATCAAGTCTGAAGCTGTGTGATTCTGTGTGTGTGGTTCACTTTCACTCTGTCATTAACCTTGATGTCTGCCAAAATACACACACACCCACACCCACACCCACACACACAGACATCTCTCTACTTGTCTGGTGTGACACACTATTCTTGGCCTTGGCCCTGAGACAAACACATTACAGATATTTCCTTTAAAATGTGTGTTTAACTAGAATCAGTTGTGTGTTTTGTCCTCTGTCGAGATGTTAAAAGAAGTGTGATTTTTCTGCATAAGCAGCAGGGCTTTGTTTACCCCAAAACCTGTCCAAATTTCATTTGACGGTGTATCAGGATGCGCAGTTTAATGAAACTCTATTTTGTTTGTACACACACACAACACACTTAAATCTCATATAAGCATGAGGTTGAATTAATTAATATGGAGGCCTGTGGGACTTGTGCACAAGTTACCTTATTCATCATGTTTGGAAGTGACTTCACCCACTTGCCAAGATGACACTACTTGAATTTCAAATTTAAATTATGGGTTTAATTAGCCTGATATTTTCTTAACTAGTGATACATTAACTTGATATATTAAGCAGAGTCTGGAAAACACGCGATGAATAGAGATGTTCTTATCAAGTTTTGATTAAAATTAATCTTTTAGAGGCACTTTCCTCCGATGGTGCTTGCAATTCAAAGTGTCAGTAGCACCCACAATGCACAGCTCTGCCATTATCGCATGAGTCTGAGCTGTATTTTTGGGTGTCAGAAAAATTATGTGGCACAGTATAACAGGGTAAAGTGGAGTCTAGGTGTCTGATGTGTTTCTGACTGTTAGTATCACTATTCAAAACTATTTCAGTGATGAAGATGAGAGTGATGTCATCTCTGATGCCACAATCAGTTGGTGTAATGCAGCTTTAATCCTTTTAATCATGTATCAAGCAGATGTGGTATGAGAGGGAGCAGAACACACACAGCAAAGAGTGAGAACTGGACAAATGCCCTGCAATGGACCCACTGCAGCGTGTGTGTGTGTATAGGTGTGTGTGAGTGATTGTGTGTGTGAGTGTTTGTGTGTGTGGCAGGAGG
This sequence comes from Pagrus major, assembly GCF_040436345.1. Classification (NCBI taxonomy): domain Eukaryota; kingdom Metazoa; phylum Chordata; class Actinopteri; order Spariformes; family Sparidae; genus Pagrus; species Pagrus major. The sequence continues at coordinate 28,592,077 of NC_133230.1, read as the reverse complement.
ATGGATGATAAATGCCTGCCAGTATGGACATGTGTATGTCTGTCAGTTTAACCTCTCTGTGGACACATTTGTCAAACTGTGAGTGTATGTGTTTGTAAATCGGTGTGCTCGCTAACCTGTGCGTGTGTAAGCGTGTGTGTGTGCTTCGGTGTCCAACATTAACACAAATTTATAGTTGTGTGATTATTTGAGCAGACTGATGTGAATAAAGCCCTCGGCGGATGTGTGTTTGTGTCAAGTTAAACAGGTTTATAGTGTGTGTGAGTGTGTGTGTGTGTATGCAAGTAAGCGTGTTTGATGGGGCCATCAGCTGATCAGGGAGACGGATGGTGTCGGACCAGGCGCCGATAATCCAATCAGGAGCCTGCAGCGACGTGATAGGCCGAGAAGCAGGAAGTATGATCTGATTAAAGGGACATTATGGCCATGTGCAGAGCGCCCAGTGCCTGGGGGTTGACAGGTGTGCACACACGCACACACACAGAAGCACACACACAATAAACCTGCCTGCCTAGACACTGATACAAGACTACACCATGCACAAACACAGACATGATTGCTGCTAAGAATCACTGGAGACATTGGTGTGCTTTAGAAACACTAACGTCAACAGATTGGTGTGTGTGTTTGTGTGTGTGTGTGTGTGTGTGCGTGTGTGCGTGTCTTGCAGCGACCTTCCATTCAAGGCAAAGAAAGAGATTTAGAGGGAGGAAAGAGGGAGAAATCAAAAGGGAAGGACAGAGATAAGAGGAGCACAAAAGATTTTTGTCTCCTGCCCTCTCACTGCACACCTCCCCTCATTAAATAAAAGGAGTGAAACATGCAACAACATTAAGTATGATCATTATCATTATTTACTCATTCTATCTCATTTCTATACTGTGTAAAAATCCCAGACAAGAGGTAAGACCAGTCAGATAGGTGTGTGTTACCTTCTTAGTGAGGTTGTGGTCCTGGTCATGAGGCATGCGGGTGGAGACATGATAGATGACCTCAGTAGTAGAGGTGGCGTAGTACGGTGTAGTCTGGCCTGTGCTGCGATTCCTCTGGAGACCTCCCATGAAGCCACAGTGAGTAGTGAGGTCCACCTTAGGGATAAAACACACACACACACTATAACATGCAGGATACACTGAAAATATTATCTCTCTCTCCAGCCATTTACTGCCTGAAGAGACTGGAATAAAAAATAATAAAATGACTAACTTCAGATTCCTCTGAACTCTTCAACCAGCAATTCAGATATCAGATATGGATCATTCCATACCAACTCACCTAGGGCCTCCCAGTTCACGTCATGGATGTTCTTGAAAAAATTCACGTTTGAAGTTCTGTTAAAATCATGGGACTTTGCAAAATCCTATAGCTGTACGCCAAAAACCTTTTAGGATATGACTTTTTGAAGTTTGGGCCTCTGAACTAATTTTTAGCATTCTTGTGTTTTTTTGTGTGTATTCTGAGCCTTATTCGCTTATTTTTCACTGTTTTGGATTTAAATTTGTCCTGAACATCCAAGAGACCCTAAGGAAACTTGGCAACATGTACTCATTTAAACATTTGTTGCTGAATACTTACAGAAATCAAATTATTAACAGCAAGTCATATTTTTACCCAAACAAAGAATCTGTCATTTTCAAAAATTCATATCTCCACTAGTTTTCACTTTCTTGCAACCACATTTTAGTTCTGTGTAGTATTAATGGAGTTCTGTCACATTCAGATTATTTGGTTCTGCTGCATAAAAAGCTGAGTACCACAGATCTTGCTGAATGTAGCTTCAGAGCTGAAAACCCCACTTTTCTGGTTATTATGACTGTAGATTTTTCAGCATTAATTTTTAAAAGAAAATCTATGACATGAACTGGGAAAAGTTCTGGCTTTTGGGTGAGTTGGCATAGAATGACCCACATTGAATAAACATTCAGTTAAAACAGAACAGGGGAATATCTTCTAATGCTAACTGCATTATGCATTTAATTAGTTAAACCATTAATGATATGAAAATAATTAAATTACTCTCTGCAGATCAGATAAGACGCAATCCTAAATTAAAATTTTCACCGAAAACTCACAGAATCATTGTAAAGATAAAAGGTGCAGTTTGAATGTATAAAGAAGACAATGTCAGAACTAGAGTTGTCATGATACTGAAATTTCTCACGTTGATACAACGCCTTGGAAATATAATTTGTATCATATCACAACATTTTTGAGAAAAATAAATAAAACAAAGCTACAACATGGCAAAGAGGAATGACTGAAAAGGCAGAAAGACTGCAGTGAACATTAAATATACTCTAAAAGTAATGTGTTTCCAAACGTGTCAGAGAGAAGGGAGTACGAAAGCACAGGTGGTACAGTTTCAAATATTGACAAACAATATGAATCAATATGTCGATATTTTTGACATAACGAGTCAAAACATTTAAGATGATTTGAATAAAGGTGGTCTTACCTCCCAGCCCAGTCCAGAGACAAAGTCTTCATAAGCTTGGCTGCCTGCTGTGTTGGTTAGTATGGAGTGTTTATCCTCTTGGCCCTCAGCAACATAAAATACTGCTATTTTATGAGTCTCTCGGCTAGAAGACAATGAAGGAAACCAATATTAAGCAAAAACAACAACTACTGAATGACAGATTGTAAAGGAGGTAACATTTATTTGAGCAATTTCTACAAGTTTATTACTTTCCCCTTAACCTGTCTGTTTGTTTCAGAGTTTCCCTCTAGGAAAGCTAGTGGATGGAGTCACTGTGACATCCCCCAGTTTGTGGACTACCATTTTGAAGTCTTGAGTTTGGCATTATGGCCATCGCCCTCTTGGTTTTTTAGAGCCAGAACTGACCATATTTGGATGAGAGCTGGTCAGGGTATCTCAGCTCCCCAGGAAACACTGTGGTAGCGACTTATCGTCTTTTTTTCTCTAAATGGGACCATAATTTACAAAATGAACATCATATTCAGTATTAAATAAAACTGAGACCATAGTCTCATTGAGAAACTCTTAACTGGTGTAGTAAATCAAGTGTGAAGTAGGGACATTTTCTCATAAGCTTACATACAATTGGACATCTATTTGAAACCAGTGGAGTTACCCCCTGCTGACCATTAGAAAGAGTGCATTGGCTTCACTTTTCAGACCCAGACACTCCATCTACTTATCATACAGTCTATGGTCTGAATGAAATGCAGTGCAGCATTACTGTCAATGAATCTCACAACTCTACAGTATACATGTGTTGGTACATACATTTAAATCGAAGGCACTGTAACTCTTTAAGAAAAAAGCACTGAATCGTATATGAGAAGAGAGAGGGTTCAAATTAGTGTCTAACTAAAACCTGAACGAAAACATCTAAAGAAAAAAGGGAGCAGGGAATGCAGCGAGCAACATGAGGTGCTTGACATCATATTTTCTCACCACTGCCGTGAGTCCAGGTTCTTCAGCTCTCTCAGTAACTTCTCATTCTTCCTCAACAAATGAAAGTTACTCCTGTAAGATACAAATACATGCACAAGTTAGGAATAATTATTAAAGTTAAATCTGCATCTCTACCATCATCTGGTGACCACTGGTGTTTCTCTTAATTGGCTTGTTTGTTTTTGTCACTGTTTGCTAGCAGAAAATGATCAATACCTTGCAAGCTAATAAGACATAAAGTAAAGGTGGCAAGACTTTCGGTGAAAAAGACCAAAAAAAAGGGGGTGATCTTTAAGGTTTTAAAATATATATATGTATTCTCTAAAATTAGCTTTATCTGTAATTTTCCAAAACCTTGGTTGATCACATAGACTGTAGAACATTGCTTCCAACAAGCCATCCTCGCGGGGAAATAAGGTACCCAGAACATTGTTTGAGGCTTAAGAGGTGGCTACTTAGAATGATCTTGGAAATATAAACAAAGTAAAACAGTATGAAGTTGTGTTGTCCTTTAAGGACAGTTTATTAATGCACTTTATTCAGTCATTAAAAAAAATCCATTAATACAGACTTCTCTCTTTTGGTTGAAATTTCTTCCCCAGAACTATCAAGTGCACCTTAAAGTAAAGCCTGCTAGATGCTTTAATACCTGGTTAAAAACAACAAACAAACAAAACAAAAAGCACTTCAAAATAACCATGCTCCATTTGTCAGATATAATTTCTACACTTGAATGAGAAAAACATTTATAAATAAAGAATATGGAGGGTTTAGAGATCAAGAAAAACACTGTCACAAAGAACACTTATGAACTAAGTCACGAAAATAACCAAATGTTATGGAAGATTTTAAATTTTGCTTTTCTGTCCGACCATCTGACAAGCACTTCTGTGTCTCAACTCTGGCCTCACAATTATAGATCACTGCATTTTATTATTCCTGTGAGCATAAATGAGCAAATGCTCACTATCTCCGACCACAGCTAGATTCATCACCACTTTCACGCTCCAACAGAAAAGGACTAAACAAAAGCCTTTTATACCAACTAACACGTCTATAGATGGATCAAAATGTCCCTGTGACCAGCCACCAACCTCCACGCCGCTCGTATAAAATCAAGACAGACAGTGAGCAGAGAGGCTTGGAGTGGACTGATAATGACACGTCATTCTTTTCACTCTTAGAGGGGGAAAAAAAGAGTGAAAGAGCGGGAGATAAATAGAGAGAGAGAGACAGCAATTTGCTCTTTATTAAACTGATACTTGGTAATGGCCTCATTCTCTGCTCTCAAAGACTCCATTTACACCCTGGATTATAGGGAAAAGCATAAAAGGAGACACACACATGGATGCGCGCACACAGGTGACTGTCAGTATCTTAGTATATGTAATGTCCTGTATAAATACCTAGAGAGACGTACAGGGACAATAATAGATGATTAGTAATTTCTTCTCTTTCTTTCTCATCTGTCTATCCTCGTTCGTTCTACCCAACATTTAGGTTTAATTTTTAGGTTTTGCCTTCTTCTTCTTTTCGTTTTCCGATTTTGGCTCCATTTCTTTTTTCATTTTCTTATTCTCGCTCTCCATCTACATGTGCCTTTTTCATCCTGTTTTCTGATTCACCGCTCTTCCCACCATCATTTTCTTCTTCAACTACTGCCTTTTATTCTAACTCCAAATGGGTTGAGTTTGATCAATAGAGTACTATACTCATTATCACTCTCCTCTACACACACACACACACACGCACGCGCACTGTGTTAAGAAGTCTATTGTGCAGGCTGAATGCAGACGCTGTAATTCCCTGGATAAAGTATAAAGAGCGATGAGTGTCCATTAGCAGGCCAGACACATTTAAAGTGATACCTTGACATTGTGTATTTTAAACCCAGAGTCATTGAGAAGATGAAATGCTGTACCGTCTGAATGAGAAAACGTGGTGTCTAATTAGCACAAAAGACAAATTTGAAATTTTAGTCTCATTTGCCTTCAACAGGCATTTGGTTTGTTCTTGAGGAGACAAAAAATAATAAAAGACTCCCCATACATGTACTACAGTAACCTAAAAACACAAAAAACTCCTTATTAATTCTTCTTTTAATCAAAAGCTTTATTATTGAAATAATTATTATTATACTGAAAGCTTTTCCTAGATATTTTTGTGCAACATGCACACAGTGGCGTCTCTTATGGTTAAATAAACCCCGTTTTTTCCCTCAAGTAGATTATTTTTACCTCCATAAAAGTAAACTGAAAAATGGAAAAGTTAAGAATGTCTTGATACAGATACAGAAGAAATGTCTGAACTTTGTTGGACGTCATTCTCCTAACACTGACACTCATAACACTTATATATTATTATATTTACATGAATGTTAGTGTTGTTTTCAAAAGATAAAAAATAAAAAATTCTTGTACATGTACATCTGCATCTGGTCTCACCTCTTCTCCCAGGAGTTGAGTCCCAGTATGTTAATCAGTAGTCTGCAGTAGTAGAAGGCTGACTGTGGTGTCTGAGTCTCTGGCTCAGTCTGCTGCACTGCCCTCATGTTCAACTCCTCACCTCTCTGAAACATTCAGCAATTCAGTTTCACTCAAAAAATCAAGGGATGAAAAAAAAACATCATGGAAATTAAACAGAATGCTGCATTACTGAAGAAAAACATTTGATTCTATTCTGGCGATGTCAGTGACAACATTGTAATGCCAGTATAAACAAACTGAGAACCAGAATAGAGAGACCAAGACCCAAAAGCATGTTTGTCTGGATGTTTTGTCTGCTGCCGACTCTCAGATATGTTGCACCAACAGAACAAATAAACTATCAAAGTTATAGAACCATTTTAGCGCATCATAAAAAGCTACAATTTATTGTTGTTGTTCTTTGGCAGAGTGATTTATCGTTATCAATAAATAAATAAATGTGTCAAAATGATTCGATTCTTGACATAGCTACCTTTTAATCTTCTTTCCTGAACAAATCCTACTATATTGTTTGGAATGTTAGCGTCAAATAAGTTTGACTGCAGTTAAAGTACGACCCCTATTCCAAAAAAGTTTGGACACTGGTATATATTTAATGTTTTACCTCATCAACTTTACTGATTTTTATTTTGAATTTGATTATGAATTTAATGAAACATGTTATACATAAGTCAGGATAGGGGCAACAAAAGACTGGGAACGTTGTGGAACGCTCCAGAAACACCTGTTTGAAACATGCTCCACAGGTACACAGGCTCGTTGGTAACAGGTGATAGTATCATGATTAGGGGTGTCACGATTCTCCAAATCCTCAATTTCGATTCTAAGGTCACAGTTTGATTCAATTCTCGATTTTTATATTTATTTTTTTTAAAGCACAGGTTGCTATGCCATTTTTAGACTAGACTTTTATGCAATATAATATCTGACCTTTGTTAGCAATGTACCACACTACATTATCAAATTTAAAACATTTATTAACAACATAATGTAACAATAATATATCTTCGACAGCAATAAATTGTACAATATAGGCCGCAGTTTGGCTGTGAATAAAGGCGACGGCTCCTCAAGATACAGCAAAGCTCCCTGGTATTATTTCCCGACCAGCTTAACACGTGAAAGGGGGTTCACCCCGAAAGTAAACATAAACTTCGGCCCTGGAGGAAATCATCTCCCCTGTGCTTCCCGACCACGGTCCGGGAGCCGAACAGGAATGGTGTAACACCATGCTATCGTTTGACTGGCTGTAGCTAATAGCTACTGGCTTAGCTAGTAGCTAAGTTAGAGGAGATTGACTCGCAGCACTTTAACACGTGGGTTTTTTTCCCCTTGGCAAGCCGACCCGACATGACATGGGGGCGTGGCAGCATCGACGATTCCATTTTTTAATTCGAAGTTCGAGATTGTGACGAAATTTCACCACTGAAACACTTAATTAATGTAAAATATAATGGATATTACTTCATGGGCTCAGGAACACTTCTTAAAACCACTGCCAGTAAACACAATTTGTTTGCAAATGGATGAATTCTGATTTCATTTACGTTCTACACAGCATCTCAACTATTTTGGAATCAGGGCTGCATTATTGTGAAGCAGTATTAGTTCAACTACATACGGTGGTGAGTGCTGCCAACAGTATTTGAGTATCCACTTCATCAGGATATGCTGGGAGTTCATTTCAAAGATCCAAATATAAAACTTATTCTATTCATATGGATAAGGGCACTGCGTACATGAAGGACGAACTCTCTTTCTTCAGCGCTCTGCTTCAGGATGGCATTGATCACATCGTTCTCCTGCTTTTCTGAAACACATGCTGGAGGAGGGGCTGGGATGTTAAGCGGCATGCCTATGGGGACCAACCAGAAGACAAAGTTAGCTGTAAACAACCTGACATCTTCTGTGTCGTTGTGTGAAACTGTTTTGTTTTGTTGTGTGAACAACTGTTAGCTGTAAACTATTAGCAGCTTCCTTTCAAACATTGGCCTTCAATCTTCTTTCATTTTTACATACTGTAGAATAAATAACAATTCAGAACACAAATAAAAGTGTACAATAGGTACTCAGTGTGTGTGTACCTGCTCTCTGTAGACACTCAGGACTTGAGTAGCCCAGGTACTGCAGCATTTCATCCAGTGCATCGTCCCCCTCCGTCAGTGAGTCCCATGCTGGCACTGCCTCCCGACACACACGTTTAGCCAATGGCGGAGCAAGAAGCTGTTCCAAGCCCGACTCGCCTCGATCCCCCTCCCCAACCATCCTGTGCTCACTCTGCTCCTCCTGCTCCTGCTCCTCCTCTTCCTCATCTCCTCCACCTCCTCTTTGATCTCCCTTCTCCTCCTCACTGACCTTTTCTTCTTCCTCCTCCTCCCCCTCTCCCTGAAACCCTTCACCCTCCACTTCTCTTCCTCCCTCCTCTGCCTCCCTCTCCGCCTGCCCCTCCTCTTCGCTGTCTTCTCTCTTCACTCCCATCTTTTTCAGCGGACCTCCTGGTGGGGTGTGTAAATGAAGATTCGCACTGTGAGGTGATTGTGTGTGTGACAAAAATGTGTGTGTTGGGCTGTTCGGGGAACATGGTGGAGGCCCGTAGAGAACGGCAGAGTCCCAGGAGTGTTTTCCAGCTACATCTCTGATGATGACACGAACACAAGCGGGAGCAGAGGACAAACCGGCCGTCATTCCGCCTCCTGGTACACCAGACTCTGATCGGATCTGGAAAATAGAGAAGGGACACTAAATGTACCAAATATTAAAGAAATCATTCTGAGCCGCAGCATCTCTATTTTGCTTTTAAGTGAAACTCAAGCCTTCTCAAAAAAACTTTCATAACCTTATGCTTCCTCTTTTCCTTTGCAACTTCTAGAACCACCAAGGATAATCAATAATCCTTTTTAACTTTATCAGCATACTTGAATAATAATACAAGTTTACCTAGTATTTAATAAATTCAATATATATAATATATATATCAATATACTCCAAGTTACACTGTAAAGTATCAAGCTGTTGTGGTATGCTTTACTTTGTCAATCTGGGCTATACTTCATGGTAACATTGCACGTTTATATGCATACAGTTATTCATATGTCATAATAATAACAACAATAATAATAATAATAATAAAAAGGTAAGTAGGTAAACTTTTAACTTTTTTATAGCACCTTTAAAAGTTACACAGTACTTGATGGGTGCACATAAAGTAAAATACTGTGAAATACAACAAGAATTTCAAACATGGATAAAATGAACAAAATGTGTCAGACCAACATAAACCCATTAGTCTAATAAGTTACAAAAATACCAGCATACACAGGTTGGGTTTTCAAAGACTTTTTAAAATGTGACAGACTTCGTTGAACTTACACTGTGAAGTGTTGGTTCCACAGTATTAAAGCTAAACACTGAACACATGATCTTCCTTGTCACATTTGGTTGCTGGACCTTAGAGACCAGACATCTATAGCAGAGTCAACCCAAGGATGACTTCAGCTTTGGCTTAGAAACATACATATAGTCAAATTTTATCAGGGAAAATGTATTTCAGCTGAGGTTACCTGATACACTGAGAGCAGCGTGGAGCCATTCAGAACCAGAAACTGTAGGTTTGGCGAATGAAAAAGCTCTGGTCCAAGATCTGCACTCTCACAGAATGGGTTGTCTTGGTTTTCACACACCTAGAAAACATGGGCCACAGTGTTGCTTTAGCAAAATGACAAGCTCTGAATGAAAGTACTAAAAATGAAGGATTTTTATTCCCTTTGGACAAAAAAATAATTGTCACCATATATTTGTGCCATTATTAGCACCAAACACACACACAGTAACAGTACCTGACTAGACAGAGTAGCAGGCCCTCCAGACATTGGATAATGTCCTAGGTGGTTGACCAAGTGTGTGATAACTGTTCTGGCTGCGATGGATACCAGGCCCTGCTGAATACGGCTACGAACTGCAGAGAGAGACATACAAAAACAGTCAGAGCACATAGAGTAGGGTACCATATATTGTCAAATTCTATATTTCTTGATTTCATTGTTTAGTCAGCTGAAATGTGTAACTTAGGTTCCAAGTTGGGACAAAACTTCAGGATTCACAGTGAAAAACTAAGAAGCTGTACGGACACACACCGAGCTCGTACATAGTTTGCCCCATGCTGAGGAGAAGCCAATGCCATCACACACTGTGCTGTCAGCAGATCCCAGCTAATCAACATCATTACACACACACTGTGACACACACAAGCTTTCCAGCAGCTCCTTATTGACAAAGCTGTGTGTAGAGTACAGATATGTATTGACCAGGCATTCTCAATGACTAACTAAACCTCTAGAGAGTTCAGGAGGAAAAAGAAAAGAGGAAAGACAAAAGAACAGGAAACATTTATGAACAAATAAAATAGAAGTGAAAAGACTATTAGCAGATAATGTTAAAAAAAAAAAAAGGAAGTGAAACAAGAAGATACAAAAACGAGAAGCCGAAAGAGGGGAGAGGAAAGGAGAGGCATGGTCTATCAAGGTGCTCCAGTCATTAGACTAGACTCTGTGTCCTGGTGGACCACAGCAGGGGACAATACACACTCTCACACGGATGTAGACAAGTGCACTTGCATGCACGAGCACACGCGCGCACACGCACGCACACACAAACACACACACGCTTAACTTTCTCCAAGTGGTTTGGTGGACGACTCTGGATCATTTCGTCCCAGATCTCGTGTGTTTGTGCTACAGATAATTACTTGTGTAGTCTTGTATGTCTGCAATATACTTGGGACCATTTGATTAGTAAAATAACATTTACAGTGTGCTCCTGATGCAAGATAGAATACCTTCTGTGACAGGCTGTAGTTTGCTGGAGCGTTCAGAGTCTGGGCTGTGCAGGGGCTCTGGTTCTCGGAGGCTCTCTAACGGTAGGAACGGGTCGTAGTCTGGACTCAGCAGGTCTGACAGCTGCAGCGGGTAATACTTGGGACTGTTGAAAGACTGGGCTCCGTACACACAACCGTGTAACACCTAGACAATTTTTGAGACACTTTTGAGAGATCGACTTTGAATAAAAAACAAGGTTTTTCACATAAAATTATTTAAGTCAATGTAAGTAACTGTGTGTGTGTGTGTGTGTGTGTTCACAAGCATACCTTATATATACAGCTGAGCAGAGTCTTGGTGGGCTGGTCCTTCTCTGGAGGGCTTCGTGTTTGAACAGGCTGAAGAAGAGACTTTGGAGGCAGAGCCATCACCCAGTCCAACAGACACAACAGGAGGGACACTACCAGCTGCAACACACACACAGGCAAACACAGGTATAAAGTTACTTTCTTAGCTAAATGTGTATTATAGTGAGAAAATGTGATAGAAGGCTAGGGTTAGGGTTTGTGTGTGTGTATGTTACCCTCTTATCCAGTTCATGAGGAGAAGACTCGGTAGCAGGAAGCAAGTATGTGATGGTGGCGATCAAAATCTGAGAAAAATCAAATCACACAAAATTGTTCATGCTCCATGTTAAAGCTACTATTAGCAAAAGAAAATAGAGATTAAAAAAATAAAATTAAAGCCAATATGAGGAAATATGACATTATATTTACAAATTAAGGCAGACTTAATAAAACCACTACAAAGCAGTGAGAATGACAGCACCAAGAAGTCAGACCTTTAAATGGACATTTTAACAGTGACATGGTGCATTTAAATATGGCCTCCACTTTACACAACACCATTTAATCCATCTGGACATGTGCACATGCTGATGTGACTTGAGGAATAATAAATAAATATTCCAATAATAGTCTAGAAGTGTACAGTGAGTTATGTCTCACCTCTACGATCTTCTTTGGAGTGTCGGGGGGGTATTTCTGAAGATGATCTACGTGACTGATCAGGAGGTGAAGGATGTCCGACGCCACCAGTGCTACATTCTTGTTGGGGTACTGGGTGATGAAACACATAAGAGAACTTGCGTCAGTTTTAATGTTACATGGATCTATATTCTGACTTTTAGGTGAGGAAATGCTGTGTGCTAAGGAATAGGTTCTACCTATCGTGAGTCTTTATAATATATACTATATATATGTGTAATATACTGAAAAAAGCTCTTCACAATCACCCAGAATGCAAAGTGACATTTTTAAGTTCCTTTTTTTGTCCAACAGTCGAAAACACAAGGATTGTTCATCTACCATCGGAAATGACAAAGCAAAGCAACAAAAATTTACATTTAAAAGCTAGAATCATTAAACACTTGACACTTTTACTTAAAAAAATGACGGAAATGATCAATTATTTATTGAAATAGTTGACAATTAATTTATTTCAATTGACAAGTCGCTGCAGCTTTACTTCTAGATAGGAGAAGGGGCAGATAGTGGGACAAGGAGGACAAGAGGAAGAAGTTGCACTGCATGGAAATATGACAATCCCTCAAGCTTTGTGTATGCGTGTGTGTGTGTGTGTGTGCATATCACAAGGCCCATGTCTGAGGCTACTGGCTGCTGGTATGAAGGCAAGAGATGCAAAAGTGGACAAGATGTGTGTGTATATATGTGCTACTGAGAGTGTGTGTGTGTGTGTGTGTGTGTGTGTGTGCATGTGTGTGACACAGCTTGCAGCATTCCCTCTGGATTAGTCTCCTATCTGAAGAAGGACCAAACATATTGACAGTCCAGGGTTTGCTCCCAGGAGTAGGTGAATGCAAGTGTGTGTGTGTGTGTGTGTGTGTGTTGCTGTAATGTCTTAGCAGGCCATTGGCTGCCGATACACAAGCTAGGGATTCCAAGGTGGAAAAGGTATGCGTGTGTTTGTGTGTGGGTCCATCTAGTGCCACTTGGCTGTAGATGAGACAGTAAATGTTGGACAGTATTATTCTGGTCCACAGGCCTCCCAGACTAGTGGCCTGAAACAGACAAAACCAACTGAGGCAATTTCACCAGCACTTACAATCCTCTCCAACAATGTTTTCCATCATACTTTGGCTCCTTGCAGCCGGCCATGTTAAACACATCAACATCCCAAATGTCTAGTTTTGAGGCACTATTGTGGTGCATCACTGTAACCAGCTCCATCCTCCATCTTTAAAGCATAGATTTTAATCCCATCAATGACTTCATGCTGTCTTGTGTTTTACAATTAAATGCATTGGAAGAACAAGAATTCTTAAATAGTGTGCATGGGTATGATCACTTTGAAGTATAAGCCATAAAACACTGGATCACAGCAGGCTAACCACAAAACACAGAAAAATTCAGAGCAAAAGTTTAGTTCTCTCATTGTGTGGCATCAAACTCCATGCAAAAAGAGTTGCATCCCAAGCAACTCCGGATTTTTACATGAATTTGCTTTACTGAATTTAACTGAAATCAACATTAGCATATTAAACTAGCTTATTTATTCAATGGCTATATATATTATTTTAGTTGATCATCAAATGTTATTGATATTGTGGTATTTTAACTAAAGTAGGCCTAATTAAACATCCAGACAGAAGAGGAACAGATGTGTATACACTCCAGTGTTGTGTAGATCAGTCAGCAGTCCGTTTGATACAGATTTATTGCTTTGGTCTGATCCCATTGGATCACAGAGAGAGTGCCATGGTCAGCAGGGACAAAGTTTGAGAACAGACAAAGGCCAAAGGCTGCATGAGATAACCTTATTCAGCTGGGTTGAAATGTGACCCCTTTTTCAATTTATATTTCAATGACCAATTTATAGTTTATGTTTAAAGTTCAGGAAGTTGGATTTTAGAGGCTGGATGTAATTAACCAAATATCTTAAAAGCAGTACAGAGTTGTAACTGACCTTAAGAGTTACGCAGATGACATTGAGAGCCTCTTTGATCAGGGGATGTTGAGTCCCACGAGCCAACTCCTCACACAGCCAGATACCCAGACTGCACAGAGCCACACACCTAACGAAACAAAACAAATGTACATCATGAGCAACCAGCAAACACATGCTGCTGTTATACACATATACACATACAAAGAGCCACACAAATTCTGTATATTGGGATCAATAAAGACAGGATTACAGCACACTTTTACACATGTGTGTTATAAACACACCAACTAACAGGAAATATAAATGGTAAGGGCTGTACATGAGTTATGACGTGAATATGCTCAGTGTCAGCCTTATATGGTGGCAGGACCACAATGGTCAATGAATGGTCATTTTCAGGTAACACTTTGTAAATATGGTTTATTCTTATGTAACAAATTAAGGGATGCATGATAATTCATAGGCCTGATAACTGAAAATTTATAGTATCAGCTTTCGTACAAAGAAGAAGAAGGAGGAGAAGGTGAAGAAGAAAAAGAAGAAGAATGAGAAGAAGAAGATAAAGACTAAGAAGATGACGAAGAAGGCGACAAAGAAGAAGACAAAGACAAAGATGAAAGATGAAGAAGAGGAAGGGCAGGATGCTGTTATGACATCAAACTGCAACACATGGGAGAGAGAGAGCCAAACATGTCATCTCAAGTGCTTAATAGTCACTACTGAGGAGCCAATATACAAATAAGCAACAACTTAATATGTGTACCCTAGTATAAAGTGTTACCATAAAACATTTTGGTAAGCATAAACATAAACAGGCGTCGTCAGATGCTCTGCTGTTACACTTGCCTTGCAGGAGCAGAGGGTTCATCCCTGGCAGAGGTCAGGATGGTTTTGATTACGTGCTCCTAAAAAACAAAGCATACAGACAAACTCAGTAACTTTGCCCAAAACAACACAAACCACTGATTCCCTGTTAATAGCTACATACTGTGCAACATGTGTTAAAGGCCCCACACACTAAGTAAACCTTTACTCCAGGTGTGCATAATGAAGAGAATGACTTAGTGCTCAAACTCACTGATTGTTTCCCATACAATGAGAAAAGTGATTCAAAATACATCACTAACATGCACTGCACTAAGCATGGACACACAGGCATGACACCGACTTATCTATACACACAACTTCAGACACATTCACACACTCGCTGGTCCCGTCCCTCTGGTCTGTGTTAATGACCGCTTACTGATTCAAAACAAGCTTCTGCCTTGTAAGGAACCACAGAAACCAGTGAGCAGACCTGAGATGCTGCCACGCATGGCATTAACGGTTTACACAGCAGCGACAACAACAATAACAACATTACTCCCATAGCTCTGAACTGTTACAGGAATAACTGATGAGACATTAACCTATTAGTTTGTTTCTGAGGCCCCCTATAGAGAGCAGAAATGTGTGGTGGACTGACCTGGATTAAACACAAAGTAGATAAAGTTTGGTGAAATGTCTGACCACATGCTGTGGTGGAAATCAGTTTAAGAGCATGCTGATGTATTGATTGAGCAAGGGTAGTGTGTCTGTGACAGAGATGGAAGTTCAATGGTAGTCCAAGTTTGTTTTTGGCATAATTCTTCTCTTCCTCTCTTCTCATCTTCTCCCTGTTCTACTGTCACAAAGAATAAAGATACTGCCCACTGACAGAGGCATGATATCTTCATTCAGCCCTCAGACTGAGCTACTAATGCCTCCGTCTACCTTGACGTCAGGGAACTTGGTGAGCACCACGTCGGCTGTGGTGGGATGGAGGGCTGGGAGCTCCCCATACAAGTTGGGAAAACACACCAGAGATCCAAGCAGGATCTGGGCCTCTACTCTTGGAGCCTGGAAAGAAGGACAAGGACAGATGGCGTTGACAACAATGTAGAGAGAAGGACAGAAGAATTATCACATCTGTATGCCAGCAGATGTGTCACACTGTGTTTGCACTGAATAACTGCTCTGTGATTCTTACATTGAGTGATGAGCAGGTGGTGACTCGAGAAGCTGCAATGATGAAGTCCAGGATCAGCATGGTGGCTCCAGGAAGGCCGATACTGAAGAACCTGGGACTGCAGTGCTTTATGATCGTGTTCACGATGTCCTGAAGAAACCACACAGTTCTTTTTAAAACGCCATGAAGAAACATACATACTTTGTCTATTAAGTGGCACATGAGTCATGAAAATATATTTTTCAGTGGCTTAAAATACTGTCTTGTAAAAAAGTACAAGTGGACACAGAAGATGTTCTGTGCTCTACCTGATCTTGGTGCAGCAGTCCTTGATGCATGATGTTGTAAAAGTGTGTAAGAAAGTCTGTGTTTGGGGAAACATCCTGCCGTCTCTTCATGATCCTGCAGATCAGCTTGTAGGCATGGAGCTTCCCCTGCTTGTAACGCTCTGTCAGCATGGTGGCCTGGGGGAAACACACACACAGTATACATGAATTTATGTGAACATAAACAACTACAGTAAAAGCAACAAGTTAAAAAAAGGGTCTTATTCTCGTGTGTAACTAGATCTCAATGTAATGAATATCAGAGGTCTCAGTCACACCAACCTTAAAGAGCCAAGGGGTGAGGATCCTCAGGGGTGGGATCAGAACAGGGGGAGGGGGAGATGACTGGTTATCCAGAGAAATGCCCAAATTATCTCTTATCTGAAAAGGAAAGTGTCATTTTTACACACACAAAAAAAGTGTTGTCTCATAGTTGTGAAGTACTTGTATGCGTCAGTACACACCTTGGCCAGGTTTTGCCACAGCTCACACAGATAGTCGAAGACCTGAGCATGGATCTCAGGGTCTTTGATGGTATTGACATCCCCCAGGATACCCAGCATCCTGCGCCACATTACCGTGGCAACATCTGCATGCCATCCAGTTAGAGAGCCACCCGCCATCACACTGCAGTCCTCGCTGGGGAACTCGCTGGTTTCTAGATCAATCAATCAATCAATCAATCAATCAATCAATCAATCAGGAACTCTTCAGCCTCTCATTCACAGCTGAGACCTTATCGGAAAGAAGTACATATCTGTGTGTGCTAGTGAGTATTACCCAGGTCATCGGGAGTCTGCAGGACGGAGTTGTGGAGCTTCTGGTCCAGCTGTAGGTGTGTATGTGAGTGGGAGTGTGCGTGATCAGTGTGGTCTGCTGTCAGTGTGGCTGGGGAGGGCGTCTGGGAGCGAGAGCCGCCAAGGGAATGCATGGGAGACGCGCTCTCAGAACCTGGACAAAGAAATTTACAGGAATAAAAAAAGACATTACACATAACTGTAACGTTTGAAGATATATAGTTCAACAAATGGATCGACCTATCTGACGTGCCTGCTGTGTCTCAGACTGACTGCAAGTTTTGGGTTAACTCAAGCTGTCATTTTCTTTAGTCTGTGTCCCAACCAGAAAATTATGTCTCCAAACTAACATTAGTGACAGTGTTGTTATTAATGAGAAAGTATCAAACATGCATTTTAAATGAATGAGATGTGTACACTACGAAATAGCATCATGACTTTCTACCTGAAAGTTATGTAAACAAACATTGTGATTGGTTCTATTTAAGAGTTATTAGAAAAACTGTAAAGCTGCTTGTTAAAGTAATATTATGTAGCTGATCTATGCAAGGTTTCATCACCATCATCATCAACCACCTTGTATTTCTCTAACACGATATGTGAGATGTGCATCACACCTACAATGATGCTTTTGTGTATAGGCTGTTTAGGGAACAGCACACATCTTTAAAAGGTTATTATGATGATGGTTTAGATGTGAACAACCATGCACAAATTAACTTTCCAATTCCATTATATAATTTCCAATTATAATTGTTATGACGAAACTGATATTAATATAACTATCTATGTGGTATAATATGTAATATTTAGGCTGTAACTGGGGTACACATGAACATTAAAGCCGCTGAAATAATACAGTAGCTAGAGAGATCTTTATTGTATGTACACACCAGTAACAGTGACAGTGTGGCTGAGGCTGCTGGTCTCCGAGTCGAGGTGAAGTGTCGTCAAACTGGCTACTTCATGTTCATCACAGGCCCCGCCCCCTCCCAGGCTGTCCTGGTCCAGTGAGCTGCCTCGGCCTCCTCCTCCAGATCCAGCTCCTCCTCCACATGCTTCTGTACTAAAAGTGAAATCTACGAAAAATGTTTATACATTTATCAGGACTTATATATTGTAATTTTACAAGGTCTCCACATCAAAGGAGATCATGGATACACTTCATTGTCACCTTGGTTTACCCTTACAGTTTATGTTAAAGTTAGTTAACATAATTAATAACAACAACTAAGTTTTCAGTTTGTCAAGATAGAACAAGAATAGCAAATTTTGGTCATTTTTATTTAAACGTGTTAATTTGTACATATTAGGAGAAGACAGCTGATGTTTTGTTTCTTACTATCAAACTTGCAGGTGGAGTACTGAAAGGCATTAAAGGAGTCTGACTGGCTGTCTGAGCTGATGACATCAGAACCGCTGGCGCTTGCAGGTGACGTCCACTCAGAGGGAACCCCCGGATCATCAATAGGACGGGGATCATCTGAAGGTCGAGATCCAGGACTCTGACCTGCCTCGAGGAGCTCCGGCAGGTCCCTGGGAACCTCCAGACTTCCTGGGCTGCTGCCACGACGGCCCTGGGTATTTAGAAAATAAGTTTCACAGTTTTTTTTACACTGAAACATCTTTAATCCATGTGTGTCTGTGTGTTGCACTCACCGCTGTTCCTTTGGCCCTCAGCCTCTCCTGGATAAACTCATCCATGAGGTCAGAGAAGTTTGGGTTGGAGCTTCCTACATCGCTGGAGACTGGACGAGCCTTCTGGACAACCTCCTCTTTGGTGACTAGAGGCAGATATATGATGATGGTCAAAGACAGGGAGTAGCCACATACACACATGGAAATGATGGAAACATGGATGAAGATTCACAAATGCGCACGCAGACAGGTGAGATATTGACATATGGATAAAGAAATGAACAAAACACACGAGGATGGCCAGTGACAGATCTATACCCATACAAACAGCTCAGAGACACAAAACTGAGTAACAACTTTTAGGAGTTTGTTAATTATATAATCAAGTCTGACTTGCTGACAAAATCCATGAGGTAGATAACTTGTACTATCTGTATTGTTTATCAGGGATGTGGTGAGTATTTAGCCTGTTTCACTTCATTTCTAAATTACCGCTGCTGATAGTTCATTGTTCAGAAACTGGTGCTTCTTCCT
Source organism: Pagrus major (assembly GCF_040436345.1). Lineage (NCBI taxonomy): Eukaryota > Metazoa > Chordata > Actinopteri > Spariformes > Sparidae > Pagrus > Pagrus major. The sequence goes on along the minus strand of NC_133230.1, from coordinate 28,573,107 downwards.
CTGAATTATAAGAGCAGTCCTGATGTGTATGTACTGTAGGCCTTTAAGTTAAAAAAAGACTGGTTATTTAAAACAAAGCCACAACACAGCAGGCACACCCACCAGAAAAGCAATGCAGGAGTTAATTCACACCATGCACAGACAGCGAGAGAGATCACCATGTTAGGTTCAAACAGGCAGCATGTCAGACGCCTACATTAGTACAGTTATGGTTACTATGATTTATGCTGCTGTTAGATTGGTAGCAATGACAGTGGTCAGTGTGATTTTGTTCACTCTGAGAGCAGAGAGCATCGATCAATGAAAATCCGATGAAAGTGAATATGCTACCTACAGTATTAACCAAATAATCTTTAACTCCCGAACCTGTGGCTGATTGAGTGGGCAGAGCCTGGTTACATCAGGTTTTAGATCAATAAAGCTCAAAGTTACTCAACGCCGAATATAAATCTTTACTTTGCTGCAACCTACTGGATGTAAATTTCACCTTGCTGCACATTTTTCCTTTAAAATTTAAGACCGGAAACCTCCAGTTACAACAGGGTCACTTGCCACAGAACAAGACAGGCTGTGTTCAAACTGCAATGCCCTGCAGGTGCAATCTTAAATCAGACAGGGCGGGACAGTGTGCCCCAGATGTGGTCAGATGTGCAACAAAGTTTAAATTTTCAAACCACAGAGGTCAGTGCAAAAATTCATTTCTGTCATTTAAGTTTTGGCTGCTTATTAAAAGAATCAGCATCTCACACCAGATAGAGGGAACTGAAGTTAGCAGCAAAGAAGCTTTACCTACAACAAACATTAACCTTTAATATTACTGTGTAACCGCACATACAATTAGTATTTTATTAGGATATCTCTTATAGACTTTATGTTAAAATACCATGAAAATAGCTGTTTGTAGGTAAGCTATTAGACTGAATGGTTATTTGCCAAGACATCACCAACAACAGAATGAGACCTCAAACGTTACAATATGTTGGACTGAACAGTAAGAACCCAATCTACTTCTCAGTTACATTATTGTATCAATAAAGGCCCAATAAATTAATGAATTAAAGGTATTTCACTCCGGGACGACAGCATGAAAGAGTTGATGTTGCAGTTCACATAAAAAGTAGCACTACTGAAAAGCTAAGCTGTGATGTTAGCTGTCAGTTCACTATTGTATTTTGCCATCTAACAAGGTGTAATGGACTTGACAACTTGTTTCTGCAGATCTGTGCACCAAATATTTGCATGTCCTGTAAATGCTCAGCCCATCAGCATGTGGACATCTTTCTGTGAGTAATGCTGACATCCTACAGAGTTGATGTTCAACGATGACTCCACAAAGCTCTCCAATGCAATACTTTAACAGAAACAAAAACACTGCACAATGGAATCAGCTACACTACTGATAGCACTGCTCAGCAGGGCAGAACAGAGAACGGAAAAGATTAATGGAGAAGAAGAATTCACATTTTCTTTTTCGTCACATTTCAAATTTTGCATGCCAATTAGATGGAGTTATTGACTAACTCCAAACTACTGGAAGTTGACGTTTTTTGAAAACAGCACTTTTTTTAAGCTAACCACTAGTGACAACACAGCTCATATGGGGGTGGACACCCTTACCCTTTTGATTGCAGTTCACAGCTAATGTAAAAATGCACATACAGTATCAGAAAGTGCAGCAGGGCACACAATACTGCAGCACCATGTGGAAAAAGGACATAAGTTTCAATGTCAGTTCACCTTCCGCTGAAGACTTGAATGAGAAATAGGTACATATCTTTCTTTCACTCTAATTGGCTGAGCATAGACATGCAAATTTTAGCGCTGTGATCTGTGAAGTTGTGTGGTTAAGCTCCACCTGTGTTCATAGAACAAGGATAATGCAGAACCATCAGCAGTCAGAGTTTAAGTAGTTCAACACACAGCCAGACAACAGACAACCAGACAGTCACGGCATATAATATCGAGTTTTAGTCTGCGTGGAGTGCCAGATGATAGACTAAATTCACTGTGAATTCAAGTAAGGTTGCTGTAAATTTTGTTGCTCCACATAATAATGTTATTTTAAATACGAAATATCATGTCAAACTAATTCTGGTCTCTACTGTATGTGACAAATTCCACACATCTGGCACAAAAGTAGACAAACCAAACAAAAACATGAACGACTGGCAGCTGCTCAAGTTGGCAAGCAACACACCTAAATAAAGTAAGAAAAATGAAGAATATGGCTGTGCAACAGTATTTCCACATCAAGACAGATTTGGCGGATAAATCAGTGTGCTCAAATTAAACATCTGATATTTAAGATAAAGTCAGTCTCCTACCCTGAGAATTAGAATGAATAGAAAAATGGTATTATTGTAATGTTGATTCAAATGTGCACCAATTATCATTTTTGATATCATCTTGTGGCAGTGTACAAGGCAAATAACCATTCAAGATTGTCGATTTGAAAGTGCATACCTTTTCTTATCCATTCAAATTCTATGTGAATACAACTATTAGTATGATGGCCATTCTTAAATAACGTCTTATGCTGCACTCTAGTGGTCTGAGAATGAACTACAGCAATATGTTTACATATAAATGTTCCTCTAAAATAATTAACATCATTCATTTACCTTTATAAACTCAACTTTCACATCTAAATCTAAATGTAACAAAGCTGGAAAATGACACAAAATTTTGGGCTTTCTGTGAGGTATTATATCTGCCAAGGGTGTTTTCTTTTTATCGGATCTTTTATCTTTTATACAGGCAGTTGTGTTTTTCTGTTGTTTCCTCCTGTGCAGGTGAAGAGGGGCCGGCGTCCAGGGAGGCGAAGAAGGCACGAGGAGGCCGCATGCAACATCGAGGAGAGGGAGGAGGGGTTGGAGGAGAGGGAGGAGTAGGAGAGGAGGTTAAATCCCCAAAGCCCTGAGAAGAAAGAGGACAGGAGGAGGAGGGAGGGAGCTTCCGAGGTAGAGGAAGAGGTGGGAAGGTATGGTAGGCGGGGGGATCCTTGACAGGAGGCAGGCTGGAGGAGGGGCTACGTTCAAGAGGAAACACATCAACAGGGAGTTTGAATTTCAGTCCAGCAGCAAGATGATGAGTGTCAGCCAAAAAATATCATTCCATCATAACAAACCAGTTAAAAACAGCCAAAAAGGAAAAGAGAGTTGCTGGTGTTTGTGTGTTGGTGAGTTTTTGTCTTTCCAAACTTGTTGTTGTATCTGTTGTGTCCTTTGTGAGCGCTTCGTTCGTTGCAATCCTCACCTGGCGTAGTCGTCTTTCGTCCAAAGTAGCCCAGGACATGGGAGTAGAGGTCTCTTAGCGATGCGTCACCTGTGGCAGCCCGGCCCTGCCGCTGTGGCGACGAGCCTTGGGAAGACCCCTGACCTCGGGGCCGAGGCTTTGAGGACAAAGCATGAACAACAGTCTTGTAGACGCCACCAAGGAGAGCCCCCTGGTGATGTCGTGAGGCAGTGCTGCCGGGCTCCTGGGAGCGTGAACGGGAGGCTCGAGATCGCAAGGCGGAACGTCCCAGACGACCACGCACCCCTGACGACATGCCAGAGAAACCTGAACTGCTTGACTGCATCTCTGAGTGAGCTTCAGAGTCCAGGTTGGCTCCTGCACAGGACCCAGAGTGTTGCTTGTCCTTGTCCCCTCCAGTGCCGGCCCTGCTTTCCAGGCCTCCAGCTACTGCGGTGCTCCCTGCCCCGCTGTTATCCATAACAGTCCCAGTGGCTAATTTCTCATGTGCCCCTGCTCTATGGCTAATCCCAGCTACAGACCCAAACTTACCTGCACCCCCTGCTCCCAGCTTGGCACTTGACCCAGCCGCAGGCCTCTCCCCAGCTGAGTGGCTGTGTGTGTGGAAGTGACTGAGCCGGCGTAGCCTGGCTTTCCAGTGGGCCTCTTTATTCTCAAGGGGGTTGTGGAACTGGACCGACTCAGTTGAGGGCCGGAAGCTGACATGAACACCCCCAGAATGGAGCCTTTTGTTGCTAATACGGGACATCTTGGCCTTAGATGTGTCAGAAGTGTGGGGAGTTTGATTTAATTCAGATTCTACAGTGTTAGTTTCTTGTCTAATGACACTGGACCTCTCTTTTGCTGCTGCTTCTTTATCATCCTGCTTCTCTTCTCCTTTTTCTCTCATCACGTCACATTTCCCTTCCCATCCTGCTGCCTTTCCTGTGTTTCCTCCTACCTTTTTGTCCCCAGTGTGTCTTTCTAAGCTAGCACTCCCCCTAGCATTAGGTGACGGCCATTGGCACTGCAACTCCAGGCACTCGTAGATGCTCAACTGCTCTCCCTCATTCTCCTCTGTTGAATCAACACTGCTATGTCTCACAGATTTACTTACCTGTCTGTCCTCTCTCACCACCTGTCTTGCCTCTCCGATCTGTCCTGTGTGTTCTATTTGTGTTCTAGCTACCCCTGTTTGCACAGGTAAAGTAACAACACTGTTCTCTAGAGCATGTCCAGGACCAGCTTTCTCTCCTGCCTCCTCCTTCCTCTCAACTCCTTTGTGAGTGAGGTAGTCCCTAATCGAGGAGAACAAATCATCCTCCTCCACCGCAGCCCCGATTTCACCCTCTTCCACATCGATTTCCTTTTCAGATGAACAGGCGAAGGCAGAACCCCAGTCGCTTACCCAATCAGAACTAGAACCTTCCCTTTGAGAGCCAATCTGGTGCCAGAACTGGTCATTAACACTACCATCACCTTGTGCCTCTGAGGACGAGACAACAACACCATTAGACAAGGTAAAAGGGGTGGGAGAGGGGGAGGTGGTGGGGTGTGGGGGTGCTTGAGCTGCGTGGCTTTTGGCTGCGAGTAAGGAAGAACTTGTGGAATGTTGGTGAGGGGGATTTGGGATCGTAGCGGGATCCCTCTGAGGGTCTTCACCTTTGACCCGCTCTGCGATAAAAGGCTCCATGATGTCAGAGGCACTGCTGCTCCTGGCGAGGGAGGAAGGGGCCGGGCCATCCAGGTCACAAGCCACTCCCTGGAAGACCTCAGAACAAGAGATGGGAGGGGCATCGTCGCTCTGGGAGGAGTGGCGCATCCGAGACGTCCGGGATGTCAGCGTGATTGGCGGGTCCTCGAGGTCTGTTAATTAGGGGAACATGAAGGAAGGGGAGTGAGGTTAGAGGAGGGGTTAACGGGAAAGGATTTGTTTAAACGCACATATGCAGACATACACACCCTTTAAAGTGAACAAAGACCACAAAAGACAACTAAACATAAATGAAGCATTGATTTTATTGTATTATTTATTTCATTATTTGTGTGTAAAGAAGTAAGTGCTGAAGCAATCTGATCTAACCGTCTGTCTCTATGGACATCCCATGGTTAATTATCAAATTAGGATGTGGATCTTAAAACTAAACATTTTTCTGGTGTTAATTCTGAGTATCAAAAGCAGAAACTGATACATTGTTGGCGTCAAGACTTTGCCTGCCTTCCTTTTTTTAAAGTCAGTATCTATGTAGGTGCCACACGGCCTGGACACAAAATTAGCCCCAGCCACCAACCAAATGCTGGTAAAATATGCTGCAATTTAGGAATATGTGAATTTAGTTGGTCAAATTTCAACATTCAATAACCATCTTGCTGGTGGAGAAAAAGTTTTTTCTGCACCCTGGATACAGTAAACAACAACAACAACAACAAACTGGGATGCATTAATGTTGCCTGAGATAGTTTTGTGACAACTGTTTCAACCCCACACAACAAACACCTTCAACTAAGAAGACACATTCACACTATAACCAAACAGTGTACCAGTGTACCACAAAGTCATACCACAAAGGGCATGCACTCACTCACAGAGACATTTAATTGTAAGAAAGCCAAATTCACTGTAGTTAGTATTTTGCTCATCTGTAGTGACATTATGTCCATTAAGTAGTTTTTACTTTCATCAGATGTTAAATTGTATGTAAACAGAAACTTTTATACAGCTGCCATCATCTTTAATCTTCTATGTCTACATAACACAAAAGCTCACACACACCAAATATAAACACACAAATAAAACAATATTTTATTAAAATAACTCAAGCAGAGGATATGATAAAGTAAAATCATCACCACTGCCTACAGAAAAGAAGGGTGAGTCAAATTAAATGCCATCCCAAAACAATGGCATCAAACTGAATACCAGGCAACATCCATGATAGGGGGATCAACAGGAAAGGCATAGAAACAAAGGGGAAATAAATGCCTATAATAGGCAAAAAAGAGTGCAGGCAGAAAGAGGTGAAGACATGACAGAGGGACATGCCTGTGCGCAGGCAGGCAGGTGACTAAAAGATGCAGGTTAACAGGCACAGAAACAAACAGACAGCAAAACAGGTAGGTCGAGTTCCCTGCACACATGTAAACAACTGACACAGAGACACATAATTGGTCTCCAGCTACCTGTAAAAAATGTCAGTTCACATCAAATAGTTAGTATAGAAACAGTGGAAACAGTTAGTGTCAAAGTGACAATGACAGATTCGTTGGTATTGGTAAGGCAATATTTAATTCTCTCGCTGGGCAAAATGTACCAAATAATGTTAAAACAACGACAATAACCATAATAACTTTAGGACAACATACTGTAAATCATAGACAGTATTAAGACAACAGGCCAACTTGGGAAAAATAACCCAACTCTTCACTTCATTTTCAAAAATGAAAAATGACCTTCAATATGCTTTGATCATCCATTTGTCACATGCAAAATGTCAAGCGATGCTGATGAGATTACTGCACAGATTCAGGAGAATGATGCATCTATGATGTTCAAGCATTTCCCAAAATCACACTTTTCATCCCCATTCCACGTCAAAAAGGGAAGGGCTGTATGATTCCTGATGGACCACATGCAAACTGCTGCTTCAGTAATGACAAATAGACGGCCAGGACAACTGATACAGAGACTAGACAACAGGCATAAAGTTTCAATCTCGGACAGACGTACAGAAAAGTCTCCAGGCATAGAGGTAGGCAGGCAGACAGGTAGTGCAAAGAGTGTGTACCTGCCAGCTGGTCGGCAAGGGGGGGTAGTAAAGGGTGGTGGTGGTGGAGGAGAACAGGAAGAGGCGGAGCCAGAGCAGGAGCACTCTTAGCACTGCGGATAAAGGCTGAGGACAGCAGAGAGTCCCCCGTAGAACAGCTACGCAGGGCTGAAGAGGTGGGAAGAACAGATAGAAGAGAGACAGAATAAGGGGGCAAAGAGTGTGAGACAGAAAAGGAAAGCAAAGAAGGCAACAAAAAAGGAAACAAAGGAGAATAGAGGGTATTGCAGTAGTAAGTTAGGTGAAGGGGTAAGTGGAGGAAAGGTGGATGGAAAAGTGAAGGGAATGAGAACAATGATGTGTCAAAAGTATGACCAATGAAAATAAAATGATTAGATAGTGAGAGAAGATAAGATCGAGCAAAGATATGTTGAGAAGAAATAGGTGAAAATAAATAAAAGAAAGAAATCATTTACGGGGTAGAAGCAAAGCATTGAAAGATAATTTGGAGAGAAAGACAAGAAATGAGTGAAAAAACAGACAGGTGACCGGAGAGTGTTGAAATGAGTAAAAAAGGTTCAAGGAGGAAATGTTGAGGGAAAGAGACAGGGAAGGTGACGGAGGAGTGACACAGGGTTAGCTCTGGAGGAAAGACAGTGAGACAGTGAGAGGCTGGTGGCAGCTTGGCACTCTGTTAAAACTCAGATCTCCTCTTGAGACCACGATACACAGGAGCACTACAGTTTTTAAATGCTAGGTCACACAAAATGAGGTTATCTGCAAGTTTGACTAAGTCCGTGATTTTTTCAGTGCACTCCCAGTTGAATATTCAACTGAAAAAGGGCAACAAAAACAACTGCTCACCTGCAAGTATGTTGGTCAGCATGTGTGGGCTCATTTCTAAATGTTTAAACTTGTACAAGTGTTGCTACACTAAATAGAACGCGAGTAGCGAGCTTACCAACTTCCTCACTCTCTTGGACATAACATCTAGTGTTTCCCTGGAAGTTACATTAACTAGAGAGGGTAAAGGGTAGATATAATACCATTGACAGGTGACCAAATGAAACGCATCGTTACCAAATGAAAATACGATTTCTCTGGGTTTTAACATTGTTGAAAGCATTTTGGATAATGTAAATACACAACTCAACAAAACATATAACAATGATCTAGTTGTTTTTAAACATTGTAATGCTGAACTGTTACCTATCGTGCCTTTGAGAAAACGCATGTGTATGTTATATAGAGTGTTAGCTGGTCACAAATTAGAACTGCATTTCTCTTACCAATGTTGCTAGTATATTAAATTGCTATTTGAATTTGGGCAGTTATTACGGTTACAGTTTTTGACGTCTTATTGGCTCCTCCATATTTCAACATCCCAACTTCATCTTCTGACTTGAATTTATTATGAGCTGTCATCATCTCGCTCTAAGCTCCTACTGGTATTTCAGTACAATGTGGTGTTATGACCATTTCTTTCACACTGATGGCCACAGTTGAAGGCTTCGCATAAACAATGTGGAGGAATGACAGTAAGCATACACCACAACTTCCTGTCAGACAGGCAAGGAGGGAAAGGTGGAGGAGAGTTAAATAAAACAGACTTGAGAAGAACGAGAAACTATCTGAAGTGTTCTGAAGAAAGGCAGTTCCCTGGTTTCTTCTAGTTGCGTCCCTCTTTAACACACATACACATAAGGCCTGCCAGTTTGAAACCAATACACACAACGATACCTGGGAGTTTGTGCTTTGAACATGACTTATAGCAAAGATTTAAACTTGTCATTCCCACACACAGGAGGAAGACAGTGGAGTAAAGGGAGGGATACTGACCTACAGTCTTCTGGCGGACGATACTCCTGGCCTTTTCGATGCCTGGCGAGCCAGCAGTGGTGGCACTTCGCTGCCTCATGGCTGCTGCCTGGACCGGTTGGTCTCTGCTCCAGCCTTTGGAGAAGGAACGATCCACAATCTGTCGCTGGCCCTCTGAACCTATACCTGGTGTTGATGGATGGAGGTGACAGAATGTGTCAATGCACTTTTAATGGTACTTATTACAGGACATATGTTACTTCTATCTGTGACTATGCACTGATACTATGTGTGGTTTTCCCGATGTGAAACACATTATCTTTTCTTTCATATTTGGTCATTTAAATATCCCAGTTCTTCTTCGGTTCCTTTCATATTGGTCATGTTTCATATTTCTGGATATCTTTATGTAGTGTACATTTTAAAATTGTCCAATTGTAATAACTATCCTTATGATCAACTGCTGACAGCCAAAGCGAGACATTCTCACAATTAATCCTGTCCTCAATGCATTTGATGCAATTTGTCATGTTGCGCATTACATACAAAAAAAAAGGATTTGTGTAGCTGGATCATAATTATCTTAAATATTATGGGACATCTGTCTGTTTCAGATTTGCTGGTAGGACGTTCTGCATGTTATACAGTAACAAAGTGGAATAAGGTTCTCTTGTGACTGACCAACCTTTTCCTTTATGTTTCTTCTGTTTTTGTTCGCTGAGTTTGTCCAGAGGCAGCTCATTCAGATCAACACTGTACAGGTTCCTGGCCAACACCTAAGACACAAAGACATTTTCTGACACCAACTAGTGCTTAAGGTAAAAAGGATGATTTGTCATAACATATTTTTAGTAACATATTTATGATAGAGTCAGTGTAATCCTGTCATATAAAGGCAAAATTAGCAGGCATTGGAACAGGAATGGAACTATTGATTCCTTCATTCTACTGTAGTTGTCCTTTACTTCTCAAATGAAAATTTTCTGCGGGTGTCATAGTAAGTAACTGAACTGAAAAAACGACTTGTGTTGAAGAAAATGTATAAATACAAAAATTTAAATTTCTCAGTGAAGACAGTGGAATCAAATTAAATTATTTTATTATAAATGTTAAATGAATTTAACTCAATCATACCCATACACAGTGTAAATATAATACTTGGAGGATAACATGATTAAAATAACTTCCAGTACCTTGGTGAGGGTCTCCATGGTGAGTGACCACTCAGTGACAAGTTCATCCCAGCAGGTCAGAGAGGAGAGGACGGAGAGGAGGTCATCCCACAGTTCTCTGCTGATGTAGACGTTTAAGTTCCCCTTGATCCAGGCTACTATCAAGGTCTGGACAGAAAGATGGTAATAAAATGATAGAAAGTTGGATTAAAGATGCACTCTACTCATCAAAACTAAATACTAGTCAACTGGGTCATACGTGGACACTATCAAACTTTATTAAAGTGTTCTGATAAATAATGAAATCACACCTTTGTATCAGCAGGACTTCTTTGTTATATCTGTCTTTGTATACAATGTATATGTATATATTTAGTATCTAGAGCAGTCCCTCTCCTAATAGTTGTGTGCTGTAACAAACTGCAATTTTATTGACTTAATAAAAATACCTGGACAGTTTGTTAAAGTAAGAGAAATGTACCTGAAAGATAGGTCCAGCCAGTCTGCCTGACAATGTGTTGTTCTTCTTGCCCTGGGGCATGATGGATGGAGGTCTTTTCATCACTGACTCCGTCACCCTCAGCAGAACCAGTAATATCTGCTCCCTACAAACAAATACATTAAAAAGAAAGGAAATGTGGTGGAACCTTTAACCTCATGACTCTACTGAATGTAGATGGTGTTATTTGTTGGATGATCTCTCAGTCCACAGCAACAAGTACATTTTTATTGTATATCTGGTGACAGTGCAGCTTCTTCTTTTTTACCATGTTTTCTGGTCCATGGTCTCATGCATAACAAGGCTGCGGTAGATGTTCAGGACTCGCTTGCACATGTCGACATGCTCCTCCAAAAGGATCTTGATATCATTGGCTGGCTCCAGTAGGAAAACATTAGAGGAGTGGGTGATAAATACCTGAAAGGGAGACAAGCAGGATAGATGTCAAATGGGTCCACAATCTATTTCTCAAAAACAATGCAAGGGTAAAGGTTAGTTAAAGTAAGAGCAGTAACAAGACACTGCAATGATGAGACTTTTGTGTGCATGTATGAAATGTACAGAGATATTTTACATGTGCAAGGACCATACCTGTAGTGTAGTCTGAACACCAGCGTGAACGCTGTATTCCAGCAATTCACTGTCAATCGCCTTGTTCATTCCCTGAGAAAACAAACATACACACAAAGTTAGGTAATATTACCTAAAAATATTAGCAACAGCTCATGGTTTTAAAATGTTCAAAGTCACAAAATTATTTTAAAAAAATGAACAAAAAATTGCCTTGTCTTAAAAAAATAGTTTTTACCAGTGCCAGACAGTAACATGTTATTACCAGGTGTTGGTAAACATACATAAAATAATAAATACAATAAATAAATACATAAACTTAAAATAAATGAAAGTGCGATGCAGTGCAAACTCTGCTAAGTAAAGAAAGCATATCACAAGTCTAAATCAACTTCAATCATTTGGGAGTGAAGCACCCAGCAGATGACGGGGGCCCATCCACAGATTAATTAACCAATAGCTAACTATGTCATCAGATGAAGTAAGTTTGATGGTAGATAGGCAGAGCAAACAATCGGACATTTTCACAACAGACATACTGACTTGTCAAAGAAGGAAAAGCACCAGCATTAATGATGGCTGCATTCCATTTAGGTGACTTAGGTCCAGAACTCTGGTATAGTGCACACTCACTCACTGGCATGGGTTTCAGGGACACCTGAAAATGGTGCCCTCATGAACATTATTGGTCAGACCTGTGCTTTTCCTGCTTTGAAAAGTCAAAATGTCTGCTGTGAAAAGGGTCCATTCAAATCAGCTTTGCTGAACATGGCTGTTTTTGAAAATTTGAAAAGCATAAAGCAAAAGGATGAGGCTTTCAAATACAATTCCAAGCCCAGTAATCTTGATATGAATCTCTCGTTGAAGCCATACTAAGTAAATAAAATCCCTCTGTTAGTGGGCTGGTCAGACTCTAGCCAAGCTAACATAGTGCATCACTATGAAGGGATCTGTTCACATGGCCCACCTTTTCTTGATGCATATAAGCATTTGATGACTGATTTTTAGGCATTTCCTCACCTCATCCTCCTTGTCTCCGAGCTGAGAGCCTGAATCTAGACTACCTCCTATGGGATAGGGACCCTCCTCTGGCTCCTTCATAAACACTGGCCTGTCCTCCATGGAGATCCACTCCTGATAAACACGGACCACTTTACGCATTGCTGCAGCTTCACACATGGGAAGGAGAAATGCCTATATTGATAGAGACAGACATAAATATAAAACACTTAACAACATATAAAAGACCAGATACATAGACATAGACACATTGTATAAAAAACAGAATTAACAGCTGGACTAATGCTACTGCACATAAAATCTATGTAAATCTATAAATGATAGAAAAATGCCACCTAGATCTATTCCAATACAGACAAAACCATACATGAAAGTGAATGTCAATAAGGTTATTCCTCTTTCACCTGTCTAAAGATCTCAGTGATGAAGTTGACGTTGGTTCTGGAGTTGGTCAGTACTCTCCTCACCACCTCCATGTCCGTCAGCTGCTCTTCATCCATGGAGCAGAGTGAGGAGGAGCTGGGCTCCCTCTCTGTCAATGTGGATGTGTTGGAGTGGCTTTGTTCAGGCTCACCCCCAGTCCCTGGACACCCAGATAACCCCATGCTGCCTCCGCCTGATCCAGATGACCCACTGCCTTCCAGGTGGCTGTCAGACCGAATTCCGCCTCCACCACTGTCATCTGAGCTGCCTGCTGAGCGAGCTGCCAGGCCGGCTGCTGCTCGCTGGAGGTGAAAATTTGGGTTAAACAACGAGGTAAGAAAATAATAATAAAAAAATAATAAATCATATGATAATGTTCCAAATATATATATATAAAAGTAAACTAACACTTTGCCATCTTGTCAGTTATGTGCAAATCTTGTGTTATGGAATATTTTCACATTATTTAATATCCTTTTAGGCAAATATGTCAATCTTTCACAAACACCTGAGGTCTAGTAGTCTTGGCTTTCTTTTTGACAGAGCTCTGACAATTGTTTTGTAAATCATTTAATGAAAATTGATATGTATTGTTTACTTGGATAATCTATTTATCTTGAACAAATTCTGAAAAAGAAATGCCAAAATTCTCTGGTTCCTGCATCTTCCATGTGATTATTTTCAGTCTTCTACAATTTTTAAAAATGAATATTTTAAGGTTTTGGACTTCTGATAATCTTGTTGAAAAAAACAACAGCCAATTGATAATAGATACAATAGATAAAATAATCTGCAGATTAATTGTCAACAAAAACACTTTCTGTCTATTGCCAAAATATGTGTGTGTAACCTGTATGTTCTTGGGAACAATCTCTCCTTCTGTTCCTGGGATGTGTGTCTGTGTGTTGGGTCGTGGCTCGAGCCAGAAGGAAACCAGCCAGCGAATGAAGATGACTCGGGCCTGAAGGAAGCTCTCCTTGGTGCAATACAATGTTTCACCACCGTCTTGCTCCCTGCGCACCACGCTGTAGTAGGGCTTAGGACGCATCGGAGGCACATCTACAGGGAAAGAGGAAAATCTTTATTTATGTGATTACAAAAATACAACATGAGTATTCAATGTGCTCCAAGTGGTGACTGGATTTACAGTATCCAGTAACTATTGATCGAATCACCTGTATGTCATGCTATCGAGTACTGCCACCTTTGAAAAATTCATTTGTATTTACCCTACGTGACACAGTGATTTTCTACCCAGAAGTTATTGTAAACAAGCATTTGTGAGTGGTTCTCTTAGAGACCTAATGTAACTGACCCAGTATGGGGCTGTAGAGGCTGGTTTCCATGGCGAAGTTGGGGAAGATGTGAGGAAGGTAAAACTTCCTGAAGTGACCAAAGAGGAAGCTGAAGCCACGCTCATGGTTCTCTTTACAACGCCACTCAAGAGACTTGGCCTGGTGGACACACACACAAAGACAAACAAGCTCGTGTTACAACGACAGCATTACACACAGAAAATAGTGTCAAGTGGAGAAGTGCACCATTGTTTTAGGAGAGAATGTTATCAGTGTGCGTATGACTGTATGTACGTGTGTAATAGCGGCAAGAGGAGGAAGCACAAGAACCAAGTCTCTGTGTGTCAATAAAGGATGAAACAGAGAGTTAGTTAAGGAAGGGGTTGGATGAATTCAATTACCATCAAATTCCTGTACATGATAATGTCAAGAAGAGGCAGAATAACTGGTTTCTCCAATATATTTAGCATTGGTGGCATTAGTAAGGCAGTGCACCATTTGCAAAAGTGTAATTATGTAGTGTTAGTGTGTTAGTAAGAAATGATGATAATACCTGGTTTACCATGTATTTGAGCAGAGCTTCTAAAAAGTAAGCAGTGAGGTCTTCCTGGTTCTTGTCACCTGACTGGGGAGGAACCAGTGGAGTGATCTCTTCTGGGGTGACCTGACCTGCAGCGGGGAAAAGAATAATGTATATTTAATGTTTTAATCACTATAAATACTGCAAAATATGTTCTTGTTTGTGAAATACATTGAATGCATCTGTATACACATTGTGGAAAACATTTATGGGGTTCCAAATCCTATCCAAAATACTATGTCTTGTCAGGTACAGTGAATGTTGAGCTCACTGATCAATCTGACTCCAGTGTGCGTGTGTGTGTGTTTCTTCTACTAACTCTCTGTTAAAGTCAGCGGTGGGTTGATCAGAGTGTCCAGCGTGCGCGGGGTCCCATGGCAGAGTGGAGCTGGGAAGCCGGGAATCAAACAGGCAAACATGCAGAGCTGCTCACGCTCTGCATTACTCTGTAATGCCTGCATCCACAGCAAGAACAAGCGCACACCTTCACGACGGATCTACAGTGAAGATGAGAGAGGGACAGATGAGGCCTGAGGAAAAACCTAAATGAGTACATATTACTAGTACATATTAGTTTTTGTCCAACTTTAGACTACATTTCTTACAGACCCTGTCATTAAGATGAAGATTTGTTTTAAGCAGTCAATTTGCTTTTAGGATAAGAGTAGCTAACACATGACAACAACCAACATTATTTAAATCTAGATGCTACGACTGACAGGTTGACACAGAGCTACCAGCCAAATCAGAGCAGTACCTTCAGGGAGTTCCCAGTGTGCAGCAGCTTCTTGAGAATCAGCCCTGAGAGAGAAAGAAATGTCAGCTTGGACATTTCAAAACTACAGTGCACAATGTGTAAGCTTAGCCACATCTGTTAATATTAAAATCTAATGAATGATTTTGAATTGGTGAAAAAAAATAGTTGCCAAACTTCAGTTAAGCGTTTGTGAAATACAGTGATGTTGATTAACTTGGAACAGCTGGTTGGCCTTTGACATTACATAATCTGTCAGGTGAGTGGCCGCACTGGTTGAACTTAATTTAACAACACTCACATGAATAAGATATACTTTAACACATATTTTTCAGGAAAGGGTGTTGAGGGTGGGTTTTGTTACCGATGCTGTGGAACTGCCATCGGCTCTGGATTCTCTCTGGCAGGAGCTGAAGGATTTTCTGGGGGGGAAAAAAAAAAAAGATTATTATATTGAGAAAATGATTATTATCAATTACAACATGACCTGTTATGTTATGAGCAAGTTTTATATAACCTAAAAATAACCTAAAATATACTGTATATCAAGATGACCTGTCCCATTTACCTTGATAACGTTTAATGATTATAATGTCACTGGTTGGCTGGTTATTCACTGGATTCAGACAATAATGATGGAAGAAACTGCTCCATGAATACAACACCAATACAATTAATAATTCTAAAACACTGTTCATTGTACTACTCTAATTTGAACTAATAGTTATCAGGGAAACCTATGTTAAACACATTCTTTTATTCATGTACTCACTGGACTTGTCGTGCTTTGCCGAGCCTTGTTCTGAATTTAAAGTGTTCAAGGGGCCAAATGGAGGTCAGGACCACACACATACTTATTCTGCTATCTTATCCTGGCTGCTCTAAGCACCACCAGCCAGGTCTGAGTGTTGCTAAATGCCAGTGGTCTCACTCTGAGGTCAATGCCAGCTGGTTGCTGTGGTACTGACCGAAACCAACAACAGAAAGTTGGAGCAAATAGAATCACAAACACTTGAGTGATTTAGTTTCACAAAATGTCAGAGCTCCATGCTGTAGCCATGCTGAATCGAGTAAGTACGGCTTTTTTCTGTTTTATCTCGATTTCCATTTTAGCGAGGAAAGTGTAATATATCTTATTACCTCAAAGATGAAGAGGATGGAGTCCAGCTCCTCCCTCTGTGACTTGTGACCTAAAACACATATATTAGCTTGAGATAAAGCACAATCATATAGCTAAACAGCTATGATACATTTATTTATTTCTACCCGGTGAAAGTTGACCAATCAGAGCTCAGCTTAATTGTTTGGTTCTTGACATTGAGTAAAACTTACCTTTTTGCTTGAGGCTGACCTCAATGGTGACAAAGTTCTCAAAGAAGACATAGTAGATATGGGAGTAGTTCAGGTCGAAGAACTGTTTCAGCTCTGAAGGCTCGGCATTTTCTGGAAAATGAGAAAAGAAAAAAAGGTGAGAGTCAAATAACACACACACACACACGTACACGCACGCACGCGCGCGCGCACGCACACACACACACACACACACACACACACACAGAAGAAGAACACCAAGGTTAAATCAAACTGTCAACAAACTTGTCTTTGATTCTTCCAGAAATTTTAACTTTGTCTGTGCTGAAAGCAGTCAATCTGTTACCATGACCACCCTCATTTTCATTTCTCACATCATACGTTCATAAAACTTTGGCATCTCCTTAACCAGCCTTCCATTATACATGAAAAAAACATCAAATGTTCATCTCAACTTGAGTGGAACCTATCTCTCTGTTCACTCTCATAGCTGTATTCAGGGAAAAATAGAAAAATGAAATAACAGCAATAAAAACATTGTGGAAAAGAAAGACAACTTCAGGATAAATATATAAGTAATGTCAATTTAAAAATGGGGATTAAACCAGTTATAGGCTCTTCTCCATCCATTTTAGTCTAAATGTTTTCGACTTTGAAATCTAAAGACATTTATAACAATAAGGGAAAAACCCTGTCACTATGAGCACCACACATATCTAAATTTTCATTAGGAATTATGAGGGTGGCTGTTGATCAGGGGTAGAGCCAGCATCTTGTTATCAGAAGGTCACTGGTTCAATTCCCCTGCATGTTGAAGCGTCCTTGAATTACTGTAAGTTGCTTTGAACAAAAGCTGCGTAAAATGAATTTGAGGAACGTAACCTCACTGCAGCATCTGGGTTCTCTAAATATGCAGTAGAAAAGACCCACAGCCCGGTCTGGGTCCCAGCTACAGATTCAGATGTAGAGATCTAAAGGGTGGGAAATTTACCTTTATGTGCTCTGGACTAAATCACAACAGCACTGTCTGTCATTAAGGAGATACAGAGATAAAACACACACTTTTACAGAGAACACAACCACTGCAACAATTCAGGGTCAAACTGAAAGAAAACACATAAGCACATGGAAGAGCCTCTAGTGATAGTCTCTGGGTTTGTTTATATGAAGTCTTAAAGCTAACCTTTGACACACACATACATGCACACACACACTGAGGCCGTCTGTGTTCTGTGCCATAGTGGTTGCCCTTGTAAGGTCTTAGCTGCTTAGCTGAGTGGTTTTCTATCTTTTCCTCTGGGGACTGACAATTTTAACACTACGCCATCTCGTAAGCTGATGTACAGAAGCTATTTTTATATGAAACTCTGAGAAAATGATTTAGTCTCTGCTCAGTCTTGCAAAATTGGGTAGTAGCACTGAATGCTATTTTGGTTCAGACCTCAGTCTGTGATGACCAGAGCTACTCTTACCCATTATTCTATGCTGCAGTCAACAAGTGTGAATCAATAATCTATAAAAATGATCTGCGTTACTCTGAGGTTTCTATAATGGTCTTGAATCTGTTTTTACCCAGACTAAACTACACTGAATAAGAAAATACCATAAAATGCCATCAAATCAGCATTTTTCATTACCTTACTTAAATAAGGGCTTTTTGCAAACCTTTAAGTTAAAGCCATGATAGGAACAGAAAGGCTGTGTTTGCCTTCTAATAATGGAAGGAAATTCTGACCCTGTAATGTGATATGGAGGTGGCATCTTCTGTCATTTAGACTATAGCTACATTATGTTAATAATGATAATGTAGTCAGTTTAGGCAGCATTAGGGCTGCAGAATTTATTGAAATACAAACAAAATCCTAACATGGCCAAGTGCAGTATTCAAATCACAAAAGCAGCAGTTTTTTGATGAAGGTAAAATGTGTGACAAAACAGCACTATAATGAAGTAGTGCAGTGCTGCAGAGATGACCAAGCCTGCAAATCTTGCAGGATGCAAGAAACGTGTACGTTTGAGACCCCAATACATGTCACATCATCATGATTTCAATCGTTTTTTCAGGGAAAAGGAAAAGTTCAATGCAGAAATTATTATTCCCACTAATCGTAAATCATAATGCATCGCAAATATTTCTGTAAATAAACGAAATAGGATTTTTTTAACCATGTCATGCAGCCCTAGTCTGCATCCTAAATACAACTGTGGGGCCAGCTATTTGTTTTTTGGTCTGACATCGACAACAGGGTCAAATATGCATGGGGAGCAGTTACTTCATAACCTGATTGCATCAAAGGGATTGCAAAGTGATGAAATAGCTTCTTGTATAACCATTCTTTCAGATCAGATATGAACTATTACAAAACTTAAAACAACACTCTTACTGCTCACTCTTTGTTTGCTACAATGGCTAAGATAGACATTTTTCAGGGGATGGTCTTGTGTTCTGGGTATAGAAAACTGGTCGCTCAAAGGCAGGTTTTAAATGAATAATGGCTGCATCATCAGCAACATGGACAAGTAATTGTTGCTGTGAGGTATATCATTCAGCCTGCTTGCTCTCTAAAGTGTCATTGCTCCAGCTATCAATTCTTAACAGTGCTGCAACTAATAGTGCCCATATACATTTTGTTCAAGTGGTGGTCTGGCACCATGATCGTTCAAACTGTGTGGCTAGCTATTGTTCAGCTGTCTGAGCATTCCTTCTCAAACAATGTGGCTGGAAGTGTGTTTGTGTGCGTACGTCTCTGTGATTGCTATCAAGGTCTTGTGTTCCCCAAAGAGCACAGAGAGGGGGCACACCCCTTTCTGTCTCTGTCCTGCACACTCACACTCACACACACACACACACACACACACACACAACACATACACACATGCACGCTGGCCCCAGTAGCTATTACAATAGAAACAGGAAGTTGAGCTACTGTACAGAGACAGAGAGGAAATAGTAGGGCTGTTTCCCTCTCTGGTCAGTGTGTGTGTGTGTGTACATGTGTGAGAGCATGAAAGACACACACACACACACACACACACACACACACACACACACACACACACACTTATTTAGACTCAGTACGCTGGCATCCTCCTTATTCTCCCACACAATAAAAACACTGCAGCTGGTGTTGTGTTGTAATACATCTAACACATGTTAAAAAATTAACGCTCAGCATTTCTCACACACCAGGTCTTTGTTCAACACCAGGCACACCCCTGGAAAAATCACAACAGCCTGACAGCTTGTGCCATTGGTGTGCCTACATTGGTATCGGAATTGGCACTTGCACACGAGCTTTAACTGTGTTATTAACACGTCTTTAAACACTCTTCTAACATTTATTTACAGTTTCCTTTTAAACACCTTTCAGTTTTAGCCTGTCCACATAAGGCCAATCACTATCTATTAAAGTCATTCTGAGGGAAATACAAAAAGAGCAAAACATTAACATTAATGAACGACGGTAATATATAATAAGTGATCCAGTGCTATTCAATTGACTACCTATGAAATGCCGAATTTGTCAATGGATGCTAAAAAACCTGATATTATCTTAAAGTTTGTTTCAAAACGCTGCGTCTCTATTTACATTCAACGCAACTTTTAATTTCGTGATTTTCGAGATGAGTTTGGTGTGGCATTCCCTATATGCACAGACTGGCACGTAGACGCTAACCTGTTTACTGCTTAATCACAATTTTATAACTTACCTATGACTATTCTGAGGTGTTTCAGTCTCGTCAACACGTCCTTCTTAGGGTCCAACACTTTCTGTGTTGATTTTTTGACGTCCCCATGAGGCTTTTTGGAAAACATTCCTGGCGCAGAAGACACAAGAATGCGATGGTAGACAGCAAGGAGGGGCTAGCTGTGTAGCCACTTAAACAGCCTCAGCTAGCGTTAATCTTCCAACTATAACGAAAACCCGGTGCTGCTGGGTCATTTATTAACGCTACGCTGCGACCTAGCAGCCCTCCTCAACTGCGCGGAGTATATCAAGGGGCAGGTTCAGTCGGAGAAGGCCCATTTTGTTTAAACTAAGACATATATGTAAAACGTAGCGGGGTAAAGCATCCATCCATCGCACCTCCCTTTCACAACAGTCCGCAGCCTGACGGCTAAACTAGCTTGTTAGCAAGCTGGGCTGTTCACTTGAAAACATCATGGCGGAGGAGGAAGGGGGGACAACAAAATAATGGATACCAGAGAAATTCAACACCAACATATTTAAACAATTAGCTAACTTTCGATATTCAGTCTTAACTGTATCACATACGAAGGTTATTACATTGTATTATACTTTTGATACAAACGGCGTTTCCAATTTTACTGGCGTTAAAGTTTTAAAAGCCTGTCGACTATTCTGCTCGAACTCTCCGCCTCAAGCGACAGTGCTGAATCCTGGGTAACGTAGTTTTTGGCTGGTTGTTAGACCTTCAGTTATGTGAATGTTAGCGATACAGAAAACTACAGTTCCCTATACAAATAATAGCGCCTTGGTGAGATTTGTTTTTAGCTTAGCTGAGGCACGCGAGTGAATTGTAACCGAGAACAGAAAAATAAGTTTAAGCCTCTTTCTCTGAAAATTGTTTTTTATTACAACATTCTCACGAACGTCCTGCACCTCCCCACCTTGTGAGTTATGATTTAGTTTTTAGCTTCTTTGTTAATGTATTTTTGTAACAAATCGGGCTAATCATTCTTGCTACTGAACTACACTGGCTAGCTAATATGCTAACGTAATGCTAACTTGCTGTGTTATCGTTAATGTTTATTTATCTTAAATAATCCAGTGTTATAAGGCCAAACTAGGTCTCCCTGTTGGTTGAAATTGTTTTGCATGAGCAACTTTTTAATAACCATTCTCAAGCAATATGATAAGCCAACAATTATATGGGGGGTCACTCTTGTTTTCAGGGATGTCCTTTGACGTAACACAGTATTTCACACATTTCAAGAAGAATTTTCCATTTTGATCCACCATACGTATATAAATAAATAAAGAGAAACATATATAAATCATTGGTAACCCCACGTCACAATTTACAGTTGGTAAACAACAACTGTAATGAACAACTGAATGAAAAAAACAATTGTAGACTCAACGAGTCATTTGTAATTATTTGTAATAACTTTGAACTGCCAAGTTATTTTAGTCTTTATACTCATATAACAAGAATACATCAATGGGATACTAGATGTGGCCAGATCAAATTTGCCCTTAATGTTCAAACATGACCATTCTGTAAAGTCACCTCTCAACTATTACACACTCATGCTGGTATAAGCAGGCATCACACAGATGGGAAAACATCAGCAACACTAAACTGTAAACCTGTATCTGTTGTAGGTAGAACTGCCAAATAACCCTGACATTGTCTTTCTATACAACACGACCAGTCTGAAGTACACTTGCTGCCATGCCGGTGCACCGTGACCGGGAGAAGAAGGATATAACAGCAGAGGAGATGGAGGTGGAGGATCAGGAGCAAGAGGCATCCAGCTCAGAGGAGGAGGATTCTGACACCTCCTCTGTCTCCGAGGATGGAGACAGCTCTGGTGAGAGAGTCTGAAACAGCAGATAATGAGCCAAACTTTCTTATTCATATGATGTTAATGTTACAAGAAGTCAAAGTTTTGACTGGACATTCATAATGAGTATGAGTCATCCTGAGACACTTCTTTCCATTTGCTAAGGTTACATGGCTGGTAGAAATATATGTCTGGCAGGTTTTGCTTCCATATCAGCTCTTGGGAAGCTTCCTTGTTCCATCATAATCTCATAATACCTAACCTAGAGGTGTGTGTGTGTGTGTGTGTGTTGTTCCAGAAATGGATGAGGAGGACTGTGAGCGGAGGAGGATGGAGTGTCTGGATGAAATGTCCAATCTGGAGAAACAATTCACAGATCTCAAAGACCAGTAAGACTCCACATGCATTTTTGTCAAGTTTATTTTTTACTTTGAATCTTAAAAACATAAAATGTTTTTTTAATTATCATGATTATTATTAAAAAGGTCATTCATAGGAATTGGCACTGGCCATAGTTACATCTGTGTTTGTGTGTAGGCTGTATCGTGAGCGTCTCAGTCAGGTGAACAGCAAGCTTACAGAGGTGGAGGCCGGCCGGGCAGCAGAGTATCTGGAACCTCTGGCAGTACTGCTGGAGAACATGCAGGTCCGCACCAAGGTGGCAGGTAACTTTAACACACAGACACACACTCATAAATGCTTACACACTCCGGCATCCTCATTCACTCACTTCTTGTGTTTTTCCCCTCTATCTTTTTCAGGTATCTACAGAGAGTTGTGTCTGGAGTCTGTGAAGAACAAGTACGAGTGTGAGACCCAGGCAGCATGCCAACACTGGGAGGTCAGACGAACAAAAACATACTTTTATGCATTGATACTTGTGAGACCCTTTACTGACATAGTCCCAAGCCCCTAACCTTGACCATAATTAAATGCCTAACCCCAATCCTTACACTTAACCCTAATCAATTACACTCACTTTAATTACCTCCTGTCTTACAGGTGATGCATCTTTGTTTTGGTTAGGGTAACCCTATTTGATCTATGCAACTGGCTGTGATGTAATTATTTGGATTCACACTTTGATCTGATTGTTTTCTCTAATATTATGTCTCTGCTCTTGTGTATGTGTGTATGCAGAGTGAGAAGCTGCTGCTGTTTGATACAGTACAGAGTGAACTGGAGGAGAAAATTAGAAGACTTGAGGAAGACAGACACAGCATAGATATTACATCAGGTAGCGCACACAGAACACAGGCATTACATTGTTATGTTCAGCACGTGCAACTAGATGCATTGTAATCACAGGAATAAGAACACGCTACAAGCATCCAGCATTGTTATTGTATTCAGTGCATGCACAAAGCGTTTGAATTTGTCTGTTTTTCTGTGTCTCTTTTATCAGAGCTGTGGAACGATGAGGTAACAGGAAGGAAGAAGAGGCGAGATGCTTTGAGTCCAGATAAGAAAAGGAGACGACCTTCAGTGGTGTCTGATATCCTTCCTCTGTTAATACCTCTGTTACTCTTCACATTGATGCCACTAAGTACTTCTACTGTTACTAATTTACAAATCCCAAATACTGGTATCTCAATGTTTAGTTCTGACTTCCTTCCTGCTTCCTGTGGCACTGTCCTTAACTCTACTCACGCCCATATATTGTTTATATGCTGCCTGACTTGGACGTCCTGGAGGATTGGACAGCTATCAGAAAGGTGTGTAAACGTGTCTGTTGATAAGGGCGTGTCTTTGTCCCCTGGTGACATCACTGTGTGTATGCAGACATCTCTTTCCAACCACGTACTTGTGTGTCGCCCTCCAGGCCGTGGCGACACTGGGTCCCCACAGAGGGAAGTCCGACTCTGACAGCTCCGCGTTCCCATTCAGACCAGACAGAAACAGACCTATTCTCAACTGCTGAGGAACACACACACACACACACACACACACACACACACACACACACACACACACACACACACACACACACACACTCATACAGTCACACAGTCAAACAAACGAGAATCTCAAACACACCCACAATACATATAAACGTATATATGACACACATAGCAGCATTCACTTCTGCATGCATGAAAACAAACATTTCTCTGACTCTTCCTGCTATCCACTACACTTCTCAGCTAACAGAGACACCAGTCAGTAAGCTGCCTCTCATGCCAACAAGCACAGACATTCAGGACTTATAATAGGGGTTGCATTCTTTGAAAGAACAACCAGCACAAGAAGCATAATTTCCACTGACATGTTACTAGTACTTCCAGTCAGAATTGGGCTATTGTTTGTTTTTATAGTTTGTTTTTTATGCCTGTATGTTGTGGTTTCTGTTCACTCAGTGAAAAGGTAAGAGAGGGTCTCCTTATTAACAGACAATTATAAGCTAATTAAAGAGTTGAATTCCAAAATGAAACACCATAAAAACCATTACAGAAATATTATACTCAGTGTTCAACCTTATATAGGCTGATGTCTGCTGAAGCCAACAATGATGAAACGTTGGATAACTGGACACATGAAATTATTCAAATTATCAGGGTTTTATTGACTAAAGCTTTGAAACTGTTTAGCAGAAAAGACAGCCACAATACAGAACATTTAGGTGACACAAACCAGCATTTATATAGTTTTATTTTGTCATATCTTTTAAAAAGAAGGCCACTTCTCTACAAAATGTCACCTGGTATGAAAGAAAAACATAATTGTTGCAACATGTTTAAAAAGGCCTTAAATCATGTTTACATGACCTCTGACCTCTGTCACATTTTGGATTGAAATCCCTGAAACGAAGTGATCGCTTGTTGACATTTTTAACAGATCCACATGGGCCTTGTCCTACATTAAAGTTTTTAATCCTGCCAGGATCTAGTATTAGGGTGCCGTTGTCTATACACATTAATGTAGTCTGACAGTGTTCTCCAAACCGAAATGTGTGCGAATGTGACCAAATCAAGCATTGTGTTTGGGTTTTTTTTTATTACGGTCTTCCAGCTGAATTTCACATTTTGTAAAACCTAGTTCACATCCTGAGTTCACTGTTGACTACATTTAGGCAACAGTGTCTTTAATGTTTTACAACTAGTAGGCTCTGTTATCTGACGTGGACACCATTTAACAAGCACACCATACGTCATATGAAGAGTTTGCACTGTTTTCACCAACAGTTCAGTTTTATTTGGCATTACTGGAGCTTTTAACGTGACATGTTCAAAGAGAAGGTTTGATTTCATAGGCTCCAGTTCATTGTGTGTCACTGTAAACACCTCGATTTTTTATCTTAAACCTGGAAGGTTGTTGACAAAGCTTCCCATGACAAATGAGGAAATGCTGGTTTATATATGAACCTCACTGATTGTGCCAAGAAATATTTGACATTTTTGTACTTTTTTTTTTATGTGAATCAGTTTAAATGTCTTGCATGAGAATAATAATTCCTTTTCGTTAAAGTGTTTTCAATAGTTAGTTGGTGATCATAAGACAGTTTGTATAGTCTTTTGTTGTTTCAGAGAGCATCCAGAACTCCACAGTGCCTACATTTAAAGTTTAGTGCTGTAAAATGTGTCTCGTACCTTTGTTTGCACATACTGAAACTAATGGAAAAGCAGTTCTCTCGTTTTAGAAGTGCACCTTGCGTTATTAAGAGTTACAGTTTGTTGATGTGACTGTGATTGAGACAAACTCAGTGATAGCAGTAGGCTAATTAAAATGCAAGATAAGGAAAAGATTGTGTGTGCATAGGTGACCAAGACAGGAATAATACTCTCTATGTAAAGCCTAAATTCAGGAAGATATTGGATTTGTCGTGGACACAGACATTTTAGGCTTTAACTTCCTCATACCACCACCTCTGTTGACAGGTGGTGATAAGAACGTAGCAAAAACAGGGCTTATTTCAGTCGATCCTTTTCTACGCCATATAGTGTTCATGGGATACCTGGGCTTTCGGAATTTGTTATTCCTCACCAAACTCTTAAATAAAATACTATACTTTTGTTAACTTAGGTGATAATTTTCTTATGGATCATAAAGTAAAGTAAATTTACTCCCCTCTTGTCTTTTAACACTACATCATTTCAATTGCAAACCAGTATCAATAATGCAATTAGTCAATGTAACCACATGAACAAATGATCTTGTAGTAAGTGTAAAAGAAATAATATATGAAAAGTTAAAACACCAAGGTATCCCTTTAAAGTTGCTGTCCTACAAATATTACCGTTGTATTGTCTTCTTGCGCATCTACCTCTTCTATCTGTCGCTCACTCTTTAAAGTCAAATCCACATTTGTCTGAGCCTGAAAATGCTTCCATCTTTATGGCTCCTGACAAAAGTTCATTTTGTTGTTTCTGTGTATTACTGGTTTATATGGCTGTGCAGGTTTGTTAGGAATTTTTGTAAAGGTTACTGTGATAATGACTAATTGTACAAACAAGGAAGGAACCAAACCGTGTCCTTCCAATCATACCCCACCTGAATCTTCAAGATGCAACTAACTGTTTGTAAAGGATGATGAACAAACTGCCATTTAATATTATTGGTTTATAAACATGTTTTTGAAGATTACGGTGGTGGGGATGTGAAATTCCAATCAATATTTTTCGACAGTTTATGTTAAATAATGTGTCAGGTACATTTGTGTCTTCCTTGTCGATGATGTGGGAGGTTCTTACAATTAAAAGTTGTTTTGTAAGTACTTTGTGGTGTCTCTGTTGTCTGTATGTTTAGCAGTGAAGACACTGACAGCAGGGCTTGGGTGACGATTGATGGGTTACATTACTGTAAAATTACTGGCAGACAAAGAGGAGCTCTTTGCAAGTGATGCAACCTTTCAAATAACAAATTAAATATTTAGCAGCTTTCCATAACGGATTTCACAGAGTGCTTTACAACATACAAACAGGAAGTAGTGGATGATGGAGGAACTAATAAAGAGGCCAAACCTGCTGAGATCTGAAAGGACTCAACACCAGAGTGTGCTGTATAGTCTCCAAATATATTTACTATCGAACACACTTAAGAGCTTTTTTTCCTTTAGGAGAACATATTGTACAGCATCTACCTAACTAAACACTGACCACAGGGTACATGGAGAATGCCTTTTCCAGTCTTCCAAGTATGAATCAAATATTTAAGAGGTGACAGGTGTATACACTAATGGGCCAACATCATATTCTACAAATTAATAGTTACTTAATCTTCGCACACACTGTGTAATGTAACTGTTAGGGCAACTGTCTTTGAGTTCAGTCTAAGGTAAAAGACAGTTTCAAGAAGGATTTGTCAGCCTGGTCACGGCCACAATGACCTCAACATACACAAGTTTTATTTAACTGTGTGCTTGATGTTACACAGCTTTAAAAAGGAAAAAAAAAACCCCCAAAAAACCACCATAGATAAACCACCAGTGGCTATTACAAGCTAGTTGTTTGAATCCACAGAAGCTAGTGGATATTAGGGGGTAAAAAATTCTGATATTGTTACATCAGCCGATATACACAAATCTATTGCAATGATGCCTCAAATGTGGTTATCAAACACTTCTGACAAAGAAATGTAAAGAGGACAGAAAATTTCACAGTTGAACAATAAACTTAATTCACAATAATAAAACAGTAAACTTCACTGGGAATTTC
This sequence comes from Pagrus major, assembly GCF_040436345.1. Taxonomy (NCBI): domain Eukaryota; kingdom Metazoa; phylum Chordata; class Actinopteri; order Spariformes; family Sparidae; genus Pagrus; species Pagrus major. Next base: position 28,545,483 of record NC_133230.1, on the reverse strand, counting down.
CTAATTATATATTATCTAAAGCATCTTTTTCATCACTATAATCTTTTCATATCAGCAAATATTGGCTACATATATGTAATGCGGTATCTGTGATAGACCAATATCAGCTGATAATATCTGCCAGCCAATATATTGGCCGGGCTCTAATAATAATCAAATTATTTAGAATCGACAAATGGCATTATTTGACCTAATTTGGAGAATTCAAAACCATATAAATTAATCCTAAGTGCTGTATCGTAGACGTTTCACCTCTCATCCAAGAGGCTTCTTCAGTTCTAACTCACTGGAGGGGAGTTGCAGGCTTTTAAACTCGGTGTGGGTGTGACCTTACAGAGTCGTTAAGGACAAGTGTGAGCTGAGTTTCAGAGTCGTTAGGGCCACTTGTGGGCTGTTAGTCCAACAGGCCTTCATGTGGCCACAGAGTTTAAAAGCCTGCAACTCTTCTCCAGTTAGTAAGAGCTGAAGAAGCCTCTTGGATGAAAGGTGAAACGTCTTCAAGAAACTGACACACGTCCAGTTGCCTACAATACAGCACCTAGAATTGCCATGACCTGGATGACTGAGAACCTTCATCAACACATATAAATGAATAATCCAACAGCATGTTTCATGTATACAATTTCAAAGAAGACTGACGATGGTCACATCCAAGTACGTGATATGAGAAAATGCTAAGCCAAGGTGTGTCACCCAACAAACCACTCCTTGTTTAGAGGCCCAGCCCTTCAAATAGAAAGAGATCACACAGGAAAGAAACTGGTGAAGCAGAGGGGTTAATCTCACAGCATACCTTGAAATAGTAAGATCAGTATACGTATAACTACTGTGACTTTCCCACTAAGACATGTCAAAGGGCCAGGATGCATACCTGAAACGAATGTGGTCTGTGGTTTTGCCGCTTTGACAGGTCAAAATGTCTGCAGTGAAAAAGGACTATGGAGACTTTATATCAGGGCAAATTTCTCTTAACTTTTGCTATTAAGCAAATTTAGAATTAATTAAAATATTTAGAATTTTCTGTTCACCTTCAAATAAATGTGTAAATGTAAATGACACGTCACAAGATATAAATTGTACTTTACAGTCAATGATACAATAAATTAAAGTCTTCTTTGGAAAAAATTTCAATCACATATTTAAAACACTGCCAATGCATGTCATGTGTACAGTACTTTAAAAAACACTGATAACTAACCACACATTCCAATGCTTTGGTGCTCCTGTTGGCCACTGATGAGTTTGCAGCTGCAACTTACACAACAAACACTTCTACGTGAGAAATATAGAGATGTTGACAATTTGACAGTCTTTATTCATCTATTAATAATCACTTTTTACAAAATTCACATGGGTGTCATCTTTATGGCTTTGAAGGTAGCCTCTCTTCCAGTCAGTCCATTTTTATTCACCGCACTGTGACTGCCAGAGATGAGTCACAGCTTACCACAACAAAACACAAGCGGCTAATATAAGCCACTTTTTCAAGCCTAGGCCATATCCAAATGATTGAAACATGATCAGAAAGCGTCTGAAATAAAATCTTTGTTGATGAAGGCAAAGTCCTTAAAATCCCACAGGGAAGCCAGCTAATGTAGTTATGCACTTTAATCATATTTTAGGAAACTGTCTCATTTGACCTCTGAGGAATATTTAGAGTGTAGGATCAACTCTGTTGATCACAGAGAAAAACAAGACCTGACGTGATCTCAGTCGAATCCACATCAACGACAACACAGATGCTAACTGGCTACATTTCTAACATTGTGGTGACGGTGGCCTGTGTGTTGGTATAACAAAATATATCGAATCAGGCCTAAAAAGATGCTTTTCCTCCATTTAGATTTCTCTTCCTGTGCTTTCACTGTAAAATGTCGACGGATGCCGTACGTAAAACCCTCCTTGCTCTGCCACATATCACACATATAGCATTTCTACATGCACACATTTCAACCTAAGTACCTTGAAACCTTTCTGGCATCGTCTAGCAAACAAGCGACTGTTTCTGGTTCACATGGCAACATTACCACACACAGACGCACAGATTAAACTGGCGTGTCCCTGCCTGTGAAATTACACAACAAAGCCTAACCGCTGTAACTGTGACTCCACAGCAACAGGACCGACTTCACAGGGAATGTAGCTGAATGATGATGGGGCAGGGCAAGAGATACAGGAAGAAAAAAAAGGCAAGATACAGGGCAGAAGTAAGAGCGAAGATAGCATGTGAATAGAAGGAAGAGGCAGTCACGAAGGCTGCAGGTTTCCCCACTCTTCATTAAACACATCCTCCTGGTTAATGAGTAGATGTTATAGAAAATACAAGGATGTAAAACAGCAAGCTGCCCAATCATCCATCAACCTCAAAAATCTCACAGCTCAAGAAAATCTTGTCAGGCTCAGATGGCGTCTTCGGGCGAGTGTGTGTGCTCCTCGGGCGACTGGCTGTGTGGTGGAGAGGGGAGGGACTGCTGAGGAGGGAGAGGACCCATGGAAGGAGGTGGGAGGCCAACAGGCAGAGGGGGCCGCATGGGGGGAACGTGGTGAGGATGGGGAGCAGGAGGAAGAGGAGGTCCGCCGGTAGGGAAACGAGGAGGGAACATCATTCCTGGTGGTGGTGGGGCCCACACTGGATGAGGAGGAAAGAGAGCGTTAGGTTACCTCTGATGGCATTTAGAGATAATATGGTGCTAAAAATTTGAAAAGATAGCTGGGACTCCTTACTAGGCATCATGGGAGCCCCAGGTCCCCTGGGTGGGTAGAAATCAGGAGGTGGTGGTCCATAAGGGGATCTACGAGGAAAGGGGCCGTCCATGGGGCCCATCAGGGGTCCAGGGGGAGGTGCGCCCCCCATTCTAGGATCACCTTCAGGGGGAGTCCTTCGATCAGGACCAAACTGCTGTCACAGAAACAGAAAGGTAAATGTTACAGAGGCTGGACCACAGCTACTCACACACATGCTTCACACACACATACATCTCTTACCTCTCTGTGTTCCTGTTCACCAGGCCCAAGGCTGTTTTCTCTGTATGAGCCATCTGCATTCAAATCAAATAATGATAAATACAAGAATAAAAGAAAATGAACAATTATCTCGTCTTTCTTATTTCTGATGTGTTATTTACAGTCCAAGATAGCAAGTCATGGAAGATATATAGAAGAAAACACTGGAGGAATGATGAGCAGCTATAGGCCTACACATCACAGTGACTCACCTGCCATGTCTACAGGGTGAGGGGGTCCAGGGGGGAGACCCCTCAGATGAAGAGGGCCAGGTGGGAGGGAGCCAGGAGGAGGCAAATGGCCCAGAGCTCCTGGAGGAGGTAGAGGTCTCCTGTACATTGGACCTCCTGGTTCTGGGAACATATAGCCTAACAGAAATACACACAGCGACAGATATGTGAAGATTTCTCAATATCATCTTCACAGCTCCTTCAAGAGCTATAAATAAGTCAAATACAGCTCCATTCTGAGGTGTCAAGTTGAAAATTGTGAGGTTTCAGTAAGAGTAACATTGTAAGAGGCACCTTGACTGCCTCTGAGTGTCTGAACTTTGGTGAATTACAGCTTAAAAATAAAACATATTTTGTTGTTTATACCTTTAACAATAATAATAAACTGTGTTTTCAGGTGGACTACCCTCTCCGGATCATGTGATAAATGATCTGATGCAACTGTAGTTTCCAGTGTCAAAACTCAAAATGCATTATACACAATACACATGCACTGTGTCAACGTGCATTTAGCATGCTCATGCACACTACATGACTCTGACAGTTGACTTGCACAGGTGCAACTAATGACCTAAATGATGACTGAATTCCATTTAGCTATCCTGGGTCTCGGACAGGTACTGTGCATGCTGGCTTGCTGTCATGGCAACAGAGCCATAATTAACGAGCTAAGCTACACCTGTGCAGTAACGGCTATAGATCAACATTTTGGCTTTCATAGCTTGAGTTCCCAAACAGTGTGCACTCGCAATATCACAATGCCTTCAGAACATGCAGGAAATAATGAACCTGAACAAAACCAAGGTGCACATGATGCCACACAGGCTGAATATTTACACATGGATATATAATGTCATAATGAACGTGGTGAATGGATCATATTATTCAGCACTGCCACATGCAGATACCTCCCCATGAGAATGAGGACATAAATAAATGTTCCTTGCTGCGCTCTGAAGGCTGATTTTCACTTTGGTACGCAAGAGCAGGAATCAGCAATGTTGTCAGCACTGCAAAATAGTTTTTATTTAGGTCATCTTGAGTCGACAAGAATTTTTACAATTCTTTAAGCAAAAAAAAAAAAGCTCATTTGAGCAGTTGTTTAAACTGTGTCATAAGCAGAGGGTTAATGCTGGTGAAATCCTCTTGAATAAGTTTGAACTCTTAAGCACTTACCTGGTTAATTATGGCATTTCCATAATACAGGTTGACCTTAACTGATTCACTGTATGTCTTTCTCTTTGTCTCTCTTGCACCTACGCATACACATACACGCACCTGGAGGTCCTAGGTGACCAGGGGGTCCTGTTGGGGGTCCCCTGCGATCTCTCTCCCATGTCGGAGAGATTGAGCCACTGTCTGAATGAGGACCTCCACTCCGCTCCATCTCCCCTTGGCCACCTGGGGGCTCCACTGGACCACGAGGCACTACAGAGGAAAGGACCAGCAGAAAGAGACAGTAGAATGGAAAGAGGGAGGAAAGGAGAGGCGATTGAAGACAGGAGAGGATGAGAGAGAGGGAATAAAAAGGAAAGGGAACAGGCAGAACCAATCGGCCAAGGACAAAATATCAGACAACAGTGTGATTGCAAGAGAGAGACAAAGAGAAAGTGTTTCTCGTGGACTTTCCGTGCACCAACAGCATGCTAGCATATAGATCATGCTACTACACATGTCTAAGCATCTGCAGTTGATCATGCTACATTCAGCTGGTCATCCCCAACATGCTGCAAGTGTTTATTGTATTGACTTTGTGAGACTGACTTAGCAAATGTACAAGATATGTAAAATAAGATGAAAGTTTTGTGATTCAAATTAACATAACTGGGGCTTGTAAATAACAGAGAACAAAGCTGTATTTAAAACAACTCAACACATTACTGCAGCACAAGATATTAGGAGAATATCTTCAAATTATATGAATGAAAATTAGGAAAACTTTATTTATGCCTGAAGTGGTTGTGTCTTTCGGGGGTGTGTGTGTGTGTGTATACCTCTAGGAGACAGTCTAGCAGGTGGTCCATCCATTAATGTCGGAGGAGACAGAAAGGGTCTAGTTTCAGATGCAGGTCGACCCAGAGGAGATGGACCGTATGGTGACCTTTCAGCTGGAGGTGACAGAAAGTTTTTTGAGGCTAGGGTCTTCTATCCACAGGATGTAACATAAGTTCATTTATGTGTGTTTGGCTTATATGTGTATGCTAACCTCTGAAAGGCAGTGGCCGAGCCAGGTTGTCCAAGGCGAAGGGATCTTTGTCGAGGGTGTCTAGTTTAAACTGTGTGTCTGTCAGCCTGTAAACAAACACACCTAAAGTCAACATATGACCTGGACCTGACTACATAATGTATACTGTGTATAAATATGCAACAAGTAAATATAAAAACAGATGTAAACATCTTAAACATTTCTATGGAAGTCAGACTACAGTATATTTTTGAATTACTGTACGCTTACTTCTGTCTGAGGAGGGCGTTCTCTCTCCTGATGTCTGATAGCTCTCTATCTGCTGCTCGGGCTGCCAGCTGGAAAATTAAGCAGAGCTCAGTAACAAAATATGATATATTTATACAGATATAGTCATTACCATGGTGATCAAACCATCACATCACATGTGTTTGGTGGTTGAAAAATGTTTTCAAAGGGGGTTGAGGTGGTGTTTTACTAACCCAGTTGTTGTGAGCCTTCTTCTCATGTGCTGATATTTGAGTCTGGTAAGACTGTTTGGATTTCTCCAGCTCTTCCTCCATCTCCTCTGCTCGTTGTCTGAAGAAAAAAGTGACGGACAGGTGAGACTCAAGCCGTTTCTGTGCATGGGAAGCTCACAAATGTGTTTGATAATATTTTGAGGAAGTAGCTACCTGTAGTTGTTGAGTTCTTCCATGGCCAATGCAATGTTTTTGTCTGCTTTATTTAACTTCTCTTCTTTCTGCAGGCGCTCCTTCTCCTCTACTGTCAGCAGCCTGAAAACACATACATCCATCTGTCAAGATTGCATTTGCACTTGCAACCTTTTCGTAGAGAAAAATGTGTGTCCATACCTGTGTAACTTGAGCTCATTCTCCTGGTACATTTCAGTCATAATGTAAAGTTTCTGTTGTAATCTCTGGACCTGAACACACAAGTAAGAGAAATGAATCCAAATGCAAATGAAAATGGAACAACAATATGATAAAATATCCCACTGATACACAGTGGAGGCCAGCTACCTGATCTGAATAGTGCTCAGTGTTGGACTGCAGAGATAACTTCTCATTCTCCAGCTCCTTAATGCCCACTAGAGGGAAAAACAAAGACAGACACAAATGCAACAAACATTACTTCAGTGATGTGAGTCTCTACACTGATAGAGCTGATTTCTAACCTGTCAGAACTCAGTTGTTTATCTTTCACTAGTGTTAATTATAAGCTTAGACTTTGTCCAACTTGTTTATTCTGTATCACACATCTTAATGACAACCTTGCTAACAAGAGACATCCGTGTACAGCTGACTCACCGAGCAAGTCTTCTTTAGCTTTGACTTCATCATTCAGTTTGGCAAAAGCTCTGTCCTTGTCTTCATCGACTGACTTTAGGTCTGCATTCAGCTGCACACAAATACAAACATATTAGGGTTCCATTTTTCCATTTTTAAACATATTGTTCCAGTTTAAACGTTAGTCTGAAACAACCATATACCTTAGCAGCATAAATAAGTTTCTGGACTTTCTGAAGGTGGCCTTGTGTGTCCTCTCTGTCTCCTTTTCCATTCTCCGCTCCTTTCCCCGCTGTCCCATTAGATGTCTCCTTTTCCCCTCCTTCTTCACCTTCCTCTTCCTCCAGGTCTGAATCCCACGCTTTCATACTCAGCAGTCGATCTGTCAAGGACTGGAAGGATATAAATATTTAGTATCTCATTTCAAACAACACAAAAATGAAACTGAGTTCTTCAACTAAATTTGAACTTTTACATCAGTGCATGCAGTTTTCTTCTGTAGTTGCTCTCCAGATGTTTCTATTATTTGAATCCCAGTTTTTATTAGGAAACTTCAAATTTGAGGTTAACAAAAATGTAACTAGCAACAAAACACTATAACATAATACCATTATACGCTCATCTTTGTTGGCCACATCCTGCAGCATCCCACTGTGGGCGGCTTCACACCTGCTCATCTCCGCCTCCAACTCACTCACTCTTTCAGCCCATCCCTCCACCTGCTGCCTTAACTGCAGAGAGAAAGACACAGAAAGAGAAATGAAATAATGGTTGAAGAAAGAAGGGGAATAAAGAGGGAAAGGGAGTGACAAAGATACAAAATATGCCAAGAATACATCAAAGTACATAGGTTTTAAAGAGTTCACAAAGAAAACCTTAAATTTAGTACATCATGTGACTGATTGGAACAAACTGGCTAAGCTGTACCTGAAAACTTGTATTTCAAACATGCAAAATCAAAAGCACCTCACTTCCTGCCATGCACAGTAATTGTGTAAAGGTGTCTGTGTGTGTAAATCATCCTACCTGAACATTGCTTTCCTGTAGCAGTGCGTTCTCCTCTCCAGCCGTTTCCAGATTCCTCTGTAGTCTGTCACTGTTCATATTGTACACTTTGAGAGTAGTGTGTGCCTAGAAACAAACAAGCGGTGATAATATCCCATGAAACACAGAGAGACAGAGCAGAGGAGCAAAATATGAGGAAGCAAAGAAGACAGGAAAGGAATGTGAATGTACAAAGACGAGCTGTTTGGCAATGGAGGACTGCACCTGCTCATCCTGTGACTGGAGGTCTTTGGTTTCTTCTTCAAATGTTTTCATGTTCTCTTCAAGCACCGCTATCTGGAAGGACAACCAAACAATAATCCACTCTAATAATATCATACTACTGCAATTTCCATTCCTATCCAAATGTTTTTAATTGTAGATGTTACAATTAACTAGACTTTGACAGTTTGGTATTGTTGAGAGTAAAGTGTGTGCTCCTACCCTTCTTTCTTGCTCTATCCTATGATCTTTCTGCTGGTCCAGTTGATCCTTCAGTTGACTGAGATCCCTCTCCAGCTCCCTTTTAGCGTGTCCCAACTGTCTGGCTTTGCCCTGCAGGAGCAAGAAAACAAGATGTGTTCAGCAAACTCACAGAAGAGTGAGATAGTGTTGAGTGAACATGAGGAGTCAGATCAATGCCAAAATGTGATAAAATCATTACTCCAAATTTGGTGAAGCATTTCAGATTTTGAAATGGTGACCTTAAAGCAGCTATAATGAATATCTTTTAAATAAGAGCATATCAAATGACAGCGTGACATTGTGGGATAGGTCGCTCATAGTGATGAACTTACAGATAAATATTGTTTGAATCTGCAGCTCCACTTAGCTTTATGGAGCTTCAGCTCATCGTTTAACTGTTCAGCTACTACTTGACTGTTTTGGTTCAGTATCACCACTCTCATAGCGTTTCAGTGGCAGCAGGCAACTGTTTTCAGCAAGAAATCCCTAAAAAGCCACTATACACTTCCTACTCAGCACCAAACAGCCATCAGACACAGCTAGCCAAGTTGGTAATTAGCATAGTGGAGCATTCAGCAGCTAAAGAGCCAGATCATTCCTGAGCTAAACACAACTCCAAATGAATGATAATGTTGCTGGATATGTAAGTAAGCAACAGTTTGAAGTTGCATTTCATGAACAGTAACTGACTTTTTGCCAAACACTGTGCAGAAGTCTGTGGTTTTGGTTTCCAAGTAGTAAGACATTTCTTAATTTCCCTGTAATTTCCCCCCCTTTTTTTGTCTCTGCCTTACCTCCAGATGTTCTGTCTTTTGAGTTTGGGCCAAGACACCACTGTCCCTCAGTGAGTTCTCCAGGTCATCATACTGCAAATGACACATAATGAATAAATTAATCTGAATAAAAGTGGACAAGATTCATGTTATCCATGACAAAATTGCATGTCCACAGGATTTAAATGAAACTAATTGTCAGCAATTTGCTCTTTGTAATGTGAGAGTTTCTGCTTTTTAATAACAAGAGAGTTTTTCATGCCACTTGAAAACATATGAATTTGGTCTCAGTTGTGTGTCAGACAAGCTCTGCCTGTAGTCGGCAGTCAGTTTGCATTGGTATCAGTACCAACCTCTTGTTGACATTTGCTGAGAGTCTCAAGAACTTTACACTTTTCATCCAGCAGCTCCGCAACCTGCTCAGCCATCCACCGCTCTTTACCTGAAAACAGGGTATACAAAGCTTATAAACAATTTATTTATTGGTTGTTTCTCAAATATTTCTGCTTAATATGGTAATATACAGTGTGTAGTGATGAGATGTATTAAGTTTGTTACTCTCAGGCCATAAAAATGTATCATGTTAAGAAATAGGTAGTGAGAACTTACTTCGATACAATCTGCTTTTGACCTGTAAAGACACAAGAATAAAACAATCATGAATAAGTAGTCATTTACAGGATTAATCAATTGACAAATGATTTGAACCAGCAGTACACTTACAAATTACTATATTGCAATCATATAATATCTATGTGATGTCGATGCGTATATACTCACAGAGCTATAACATCTACAGGTGAACAACAGCATTGTCATCAGCCCCACCAGACTGGTGATGATGACTGGCTCCCATGGCACCCCATACAGGTCAGGTCCGGGTCTGATATCATCAGGCAGCGACGACACAACCTGAAAGACGAGGAGAGAGCTGTTTCTTATAGGAGCTGGTCCTAATGAACGTCTTTGAAGCCCACATCCTGTTTGATCCTTGTTAGTCTGGGAACATTATTTGGTTTACTCCATTTACCTAAGTGGATTATACACAAAGGAATACATATTGTTGACATGAGGATCAGCTCCTTAGTGCTGCATCACTGGCCTACACACTGGCCCTAGTCAATGCACTAGAGACCCACTAACAGCTGTTGCTTCAGTAGGTAGGATTATGCTTGTTATATTTCCAAAAGGAACCAAACAACTTTCTAAACTTATCTTTGGTAAAAATATGACAAAGCTAATATAACTGATCACGAAATGTAAATATCCTTGACTGACTCAGCCTTCAGAGCTTACTACACAGCTGTTAAAGAAACGAAAGGACAGGATGGAGAGAAGTAGAAGTGCATTATCTGCTACAGTAATATATTTTAGCTGAAAGATTAGAAATAGTACATTAGTGAAGTAAAACAACATCTGATCAGATACAAGGTTACTATCAATTAGCTAGCTAGCTAACTACTACCAGCTAACTCAGAGAAGAATCACAAACACATCTCAAAAAGCAACTTGAAATCTCAATGTAGTCTTGACAGTTGGTTTACAACGCTGGTAGCACACACGTAGTCAAGCATGAGCTGTACAAAATTAAAAAAATGAACGCAACAATAATACTGAGCCGTTTTCTACTGCTTGACAGTCTGTTACGTTGTGTCAACTGTGAAGGCTAGCTGGGAAATGCTAACGAAACCTGCCACATAACGTACATCCTTCACTTTCTCCACTGCGATACTGTAGTAAGCCTCTGCCGTCGCCTGAAAGTTGACCGCTGTGTTGGCCAACTGGTCGCTCGTCGTATGTTCCGCCATCTCCGAGTTATTTCATTTGGGTATTTTAGTGGTATCTTACATTTGAACTGACATTAGAAACTGAAGCCATCAGCCGGACTAGCGGCGATTTCACATCCTATTCACAACACCGACGCTGAAGAGTCGACCACGTCATGTTGCACGTCGTGGGAGGGGAGGGGATGTTGGATTTTATTTAAAAAGTGTTTGTAAAGATATCACTAGACTGTCATGGCTTAGAAGGTTAACAGTAAGTAAGCTTAATATATATGAAGGATTAACAAATAAATATACATTGATTTGAGAGCCCATAAGGTCATGTAGATATAATAACACCCCCGGCCGCAAAAATGGTTCAGTCGCAGCGTCACCAATTGTAAAATGCCACACTGGCACATCGGAGCGATTTCAAAGTGACACCAAAAGGAACAGGTGTCACCAAACTAAAATACGTATTCTCAATGTCGTCTTACCGATTAACTAATACAACTATTTCAAACCTAACATGGAAGTATAAAAAGCCATTATTCTGTGCACTGCACGACCATGTGTCACTTGTGTTGAGTTCGCTGGCTAATAACAAACTGCTGCTGGAAGTAGGACACAGGTGAAGACGTGACTCATTCTTGTTTCTAAAAAAGGTACTCACCAAACTCTCCTCATTTTCGTCCATTTGAAACTAGAGAATCACAATCCCTCTCATGATATTTTGAACAGTTTGCCTTTAGAGCCGGTGGATTGCCAGCTGGCTCACTGTAGGCTATATGTAATGGACCCAGCAGCACTGAGGAATGCGAGTAATGATGCCTGCGCCAAGCTCCTCTGACAGCCGAGACGTAGGTAAAGCTAAATGCCAGAGGGGAGAGTCACATCAACATGCCACAAGTTCAGTGTCTTAAAGAACCAGACTCCACTGTGTGCACACAACAGCTGTGTCAGAGCTTTGGTCAGTTTGCACTCAAAGGGAACCAAAGATGTCCTGTACAAAAGTAGTCACATGTACCTGTGATTCTTTGAGAAAACATTTTGACCCTTAGTCATTATCTACTCATGGTGTAAGGGGGAAGATAAACAGTGAATTTACATCTAATTGAGTTTTTTTTTTTACATTGATGAAAAAAATATTGTTTATATTGTTTAAAAGTAGTATATGACTGGATTAAAATAGCTATTTTATACATTTAGTGTACTATATGTACAATGATGAAACATCCCTCTCAAACACACAGTGGTTATCTCTAAGTTGTTTTTAATGTTGTCATGTGTATTTTAAGTTGTTTGGAACCAACCTGAAAGAGAAAGAGTGAGGCGTAAAACAAAATGTGTTGTAGTTGGATGTCACATGACAAACAAACAACGCTTATGGCTTAGATCATTCAGTAATCATTTACCCTATTTTTGGCTGGCATGGATTTAAATCTGCTGACAACTCTTACCTGTACAGTCATCCATACGGTAAGCTCCCTTACTGCATGAACATGAGTGGTTGAGTCTTCAGCGATCTGATGAACAAAGTCCAGAATTTGGTTCATCACCCCTGGACCTAGAGCATTTGTCACAATGTTACTGGCAATACAATATCATTAGAAATCAATCCAAAGATTTTCTATTTGTTCTGGTAATGCCATAATGTCCCAGCTCGTGAGCTTGTGTGTCACAGGATTGAAGATGCAGCAGGTCGAGTAGCACTCCTCATTTCTCATGTGTTATTGCTCAATATCTTTTAATCATCTTTTAATCCCTCTTGATCTAGGGTTACTTGAGTCATCCATACCTTCTAGTGGCTGTGGTTGAACATGAGGTCGGGACTCAGGGGACACTCTCTCTTCTTCACCTCTGTTTTCCATCTCTCCTCTTTTCATATCCTCAGTGACCCACTCCTTTCCTATGCCTCCATTCAGGTGTCCGACTTTCTCTTCATCTCTTGGAGTGATGTTATCCAGGCCTACAGAGGACCCGGACATCTCGTTTGACCCTCCTTTGATGGTGTCATCTGTATCTAACAGAGAAACACGTGCATTCTGATTGAGATCATTGAAGTCAAATGCATGCTAAATTAAATATTAAATTAACTTAAAGTGTCACTAATATCAGCCATGATCTTTGAGGCCATGTGGACAAAAATACCTTGATGGTTTGTTTTACTGACATCTAATTTTCCTTTGTTGAAAGTCTCTCTCACTCTTCCCAACAGCATCTCTAGCTTCTGCAGTGCGATGAGAGTTCTCGTCTTTTTTTTATCCTCTTGCGGTGCATCTGCGAGCCTCATGCTCGGAGCCACCAGTGTCTCCCTGTGATAATGCAGAAGTCTTTCTATATCCAAAACTATTGACTCATCACCGTCAGGGTCATCAGTCATGGTGTCTGTTCTTCCTAACATGTAATCCAAAAACTGCAGCTTGTGTCGTCCGAAGAACTCCATCAAAACAGTCATCTCGTCCACGCTCATGTGTGTGAGGAGGTTCTTGTAATGTTTGGAGAGGGTTTTTGTTTGGAGGGGGCTTTCTGTGGTTGGAGACGGAGAACTTGGGTGAGAATCGGTCTGTGTCGTTGGCGGAAACGATGTCTGGATAACTGGAGGAGGGGTAGGCTGCTGCTGCTGTTGTGACAGGGTGATCGTAGAGTTTGTGTGCAAATCTTCAACGTAAACCTGAGTTGAATCAGTAGTTGAATCCATTTCTTGTTCAGGAGTCAGAGAGGTGTGTGCCCCGGATGTCTCAACTGAATCCAAACTTGGTTCTGATTCTGTGGATTCAGTGGAAGGTTTTTGGCCGAAAAAGCTAAAGGCGTTCTTGAAAAGGCCAAGTGCTCCTCCACTTTTAGTCTCTGCTGTGCCTTTATTGTGACTATCGGACAGAAGTGAAGAACCTGTTGGATGTTGAGCATCCTCATTCACTCTCACATCATCATGCTTTACGTTTATGTCCCTCTCTTCCTTGTCAGTGTCCTTCTCTGTGTCTATCTTATGATCAGAGTGTAAATGGTCATTTTTTTTCTCAGTGGAAATCCCGTTGTTGCTAGTTTCATTGTCCTCTGGTTTAGTTTCATCTCCCTGGCGGAGCACTTTGTCATTAGAGAAGTTAGTGTTTTTGGCCTCACTGGAAGACAGTTGATCATCCTCTTTGTTCTCAGCTGTCTTGCCAAGTAAATTGTGTTTAGAAAGGCTGATTTGGCCACTCTCACCTGAAGGTAGCAGATCAATGTCTGTGTAATCAATTTTCCCATTGAGATCAGAGATACTGTTAGCATTGTTGCTTTTGATGTCTTCATTCTCAGTTATATCTGAATCACTGTTTTTCTCCTCACCCTGCTCTTTTTCCCCCTCGTCAGCTTCAGCATCTTCATTTCTTTTTTCTTCCTCATCCTGTATTCTATCCTCGTCTTTCTCCATGCCCTCAGATGGTACCGCCTGACTCACTCTTGTCCTGTCTGCTAATATTTGATCATTGTCATTCATTGGATTTTGCTTCCCTGTCACTATTTCTGCCTCTTCTACTGAGCTCACTATATTCTCAAATTTGTTTTCATCTCCATCCCTCACAAGTCCATCTTCGCTTGCATGAGGACAAAGCTCAGTTTCACATTTCAGGCTCCCCTCTTCTCCCGTGTCCCTCCTCTCATCCTCCCCCTCTTTCATGTCATCCTTTACCTCTTCTACCTCCTCCTGTTTTTTGTTTTCTTCCTCGCTGTCCTCTTCTTCCACCTGTGGGTGTTCGGTCTCTCTCTTTTCAGTCTGTGTAGACGTTTCGGAGAGCACAGATTCTAAGCTATTCTCACTTTGTGTCCCTTTCTCATTGCTTTCTGACTCTGCCCTGTCAGTGTTTTCCATCTCTACCTTAAAATGAGATGACTCTACTTGTTTTTCTTCCTCTTTCGTCTCTTTTTCCTTTTCTTCTTCCACCACCTTTAACTCTTCCCTTCTCTCCTCTTCTTTTAGCTCTTTCAACTTCTGGTTTTCCTCCATCAACTCCTCTGTCTGCTGCAACTTTTCCTCTTCCTTTAACTCCTCCACTTCCTCCTGCTTCTTCTCTCCCTGTAGCTCTTTCCCCTCCTCTTGCTTCCTCTCCTCCTTTATCTCTTCCATCTCATCCTCTTTCTTTAACTCCTCTTCTTCCCCCTGCTTTTCCTCATCCTTTACCTCTCCCACCTTATTCTGATGGTCCTCTTCTTTTACCTCTCCCTGCTTTTCCTCCTTTAAATCTTCTATCTCCTTCTGTTTCCCCTCTTCCCTGAACTCCTTTATTTCCTGCTTCTTCTCCCCTTCCTGTAACTCCTCTACCTCATCCTGCTTTTCCTCCCCCTCTTCATCGGTCTCTGTTTCAGAGCCTGTACCTGACTTTAAACCACTTTCATGCAAAACATGTTCCTCAAGCCCTGTTGTCTCAGTTTGAACTGTCAGGAGGTTGTCTTCGCTAGCTTTCTCAGTTTCCTTTAGCATGTGTGCATCACCCTCACTTTGTTGCATATCTGGGGACACAGAGTTCTGATCTGCATCGTCTTCCATCTCTGTTGCGCTCTCACTAGCAGAAAATGTTCTTCTGTCCTCCTCTGAGGCATTTTCAGACACAATTGCGGTACTTTTACTACTGGATGATCCAAACCCCTGAGAGCTGTCCTCAACAGGGTGCCCCTGTTCCTCCTGTCCTAACTCACCCTGATGTGTCTCTGCATCTGTGTGATTACCAGTTATAGTCGGTGAATCTGAAAGATCTTTATTGGCTTCTTCCCTGTGAGCAGTTAAAGTGTCTTCCTCAGTGGAGACTGGTTCATGTCTCTCTTCTGCACCCCCACTGACCTGACTTTGTTCTGCTGATCCATCAACATGAATTGGGGAAATTTCTCTCTGAAGTACATCTGTCTCTGCATCACTCCCTTCACCTTCATGATCATCACTTCTAGGACCAGTTTTAGCAGAGTTATCGGTGGATTCTTCTGCGTTGTCAATCTGATTTGGGATATCAGACCTTTCCTCAACCGTGTCCTCTGTTTTGTCCTCCTCACCCACAGATCGCCCTGTGGAGTCTACATTTAAATCCACAGACCTGGCGCTGTTGGGCCCTAAGTTGATGTCAGATTGTGTCAAAAAATCCTCATCAGTGTCACCCTCGTCTTTTCCTGGCTCTCTGTTGTTATCATCCTCATTTTCTACTGATTTAGGCATCTGATGATCTCTACCCTCCATTTCTGCTGATCTTTCCCCATCTAGTATGTTTTCCTCTTTCTCAATATCATCTGAAACATTATCTTCCTCCTCTTCCTCACTGTCAAGCATTGAAGACATTCCACCTACAGCCTGGGACTTTTCTTCTAACAAATCGATGTCTTTTTGATTGACCTGGGATGCTGCATCTTTAGATGAGACACTGTCCTTGCTACTGTCTGAAGAACCTCCATCATTATTATTAGTGTCAGACACTATTTCTATCTCTGATGGGACATTTTGCTCTTTTGGAGTGTCTTCCACTTTTGATGCATTGCTAGTTTGTGTCCTTTCTTCCTCTGTCAGTGAAGGTTGTGATTGACTGGTATCCACTGGTATCTCTTCTGTTTCCTTCAAACCACTTCCTGTTCTCTCATCAGCTTCACTCTTGTCTTTCCTGAAGCCTAAAATGTCCCCGATCCCCACATCGAACCAAGAACCAGACCCTGGCTGTTCCTCCTCCTTTTGGACTGTCTCCTCTGCCTCTCTTTCAGTTGCTCCCTCATGCCCTAACTCCTGATTGGTCAGTCCAAACCCCAAAGTGTTTGACAGTCCATTTCCCAGCCAATCCAATGTCCCCATCTCTTCCTTCTCCTCTTCATGTAACTGGCTACCTTCTAGGTCCAGAGACATCCTCCTGCTCCTGAATGTCTCTGCTGGTTCTTGTTCCTCGACAGCTTCTCTTTCTTCATTTTGTTTTTTCTCTGTGGAGTGATCTTTTTTATTCTCTCCTCCCAGGCCAAGCCACCCAGTCATGGTTGAAGTGAAAGAATCAGCACTTTCTTTGTCTTCTTCTGTATTTTTCACAGTATCATCAGGTTTTCCTTCTCCTCCCAACCCTAGCCATCCTGTCACAGAAGACGTGAAAGAAGCTTCGGCCTGTGTTTCTGTTCTCTCATCTTTTGTCTCTCCTTCAGCTGAATTACCAGGTTCTTCCTCTGTAGTCAGACCTAACCATCCTGTCACTGAAGAACTGAGCCAGGGAGAGGAAGCAGACCCACCTTGTTCGCCAGGAGCCGCAGGAGCCTCCTGTGCTTCCTTTTGAGTCCCAGGAGCAGCATCCTCTGCATTTTCGCTTTCGTCCTCTTCTGTCGATGTACCGTCAGTTTCCTGTACTGAAACTGGAGGTTCTGTAGAGACATCTTCGGATGTTGAAGGACTTTCAGCACTTGTGTCTTCAGTGTATGTGGTGGTCTGGGTGGTTTCTGACTCCTGGTTTTGGATTTTGTCATCATAATCATCATCATCACTGTCCAAATGACTGGAGTCAATTATATAACCAAACTCATCCATACAGAAGAAATCAGATTCCTGTATGAAGAGAGCAAAGGAGGGCGCTTTAGTAATAAACAGTGTTGGAAACAACTTTCTAACAGAACACAATACGTATAAATCTCATGCCAACAAAAAAACAACACTGTATTGCAAAAAGTGCCACAGGGTCATAGGTCATACATAAACCAAAAAAATAAGTGGTTTAACAACAACAACAACAACAACAACAACAACAATAATAATAATAATAATAATAAAATACCCCACTATTCATGGGAAAGTACAGGTCAACTTTGGTTTTGTATACAGTGTCAATCAGTCAGACACCTGAGTTCCAGAAAAGAGTCCAGGTGGGGGTATTGCATCAAGCAGGATTACTCAGTTAGCCAGGTAACTTCTAAAATAGACTTAGAATACTTGTTAACAAATGGCAATAATCAATACTAATGACTAATTGACACCTAATATATTCAGGGTTTCTTTTATTGCACAAATATATTTGTAGTTTCAGTAGTTCAAGGAGCACTATGTGGTTTTTGAGAAGAAATTCAAACTCCGAATTTTAATGTTTACAATATTATTGAGGGAATGATACAAACTAAGAAATATTAATTTTTTCCATAACTGAATATACAAGCGGTTCTCAGAGGAAAATAATGTTCCCAAAATGCTGTTTGAAGCTAGAGGGTGGCAGGGTCCGCCAAATAAAACAGTATGAAATTGTGTTGTCCTTTAAGGTCAGTTTGTTTATCCATCCAGGTCATGGTAATTCTTAATTCAGTCATGAAAACAAAGAGAGTTTGTTTATTTACTTTGTTGTTTGCCTTATTTGGCATTAAAAAAAAAAATCAGTCAATTCATTTATTAAAATTTCTTCTCTAAACTACATAGTGCACCTTTAATTACACAAATGACAGTAAAGTAATTTAACGGTTTGAATCCCAGTGTAAATATTAATTTAGGTGACTATCAAGCTATGCAAAAGTAGTAGTTAAAGTAGTAGTTCCAGTATGTGTAGTTCACTACTCCCCAACATTGGTGATAATAAGGTATTTATTTTGTACAGATTCAACAAGTACTCATTCAAGGGTAAATAATATACCATATCAGTTTACTATTTAGTCTACTTAATTACGATCCCCTGCTATAGTAATAATGAAAGAGTATGTCCGGTTCAAAGCTTCTCATCTGAAGTACTAAAATCAATGTTTACCTGTGTTTCCACTACTTTCTCCACAGTTGCATGAACCTGCTCCTCTTTCACTGCTTCCTTTGGGAAATAACCAAACTGTCTGTCAATCTGAAAGACAGAAGAAACAGAGCAGCAATCACACTTCTGTACATCAGCATAGTGGGAGAGTTAAAAGTAGGGCAAAAAAAGACAAAGATGATGGAGCACATCTTTTTGATTTCTTTTAAGATTGTGCTCTTCATTTTATAGCCATTTTTACTGCTTACTCATGAGGTTGTTAACAGCTGTAGCTCCATCAGAGAACAGGCTTTAACTGTGAGCCTGATTTCTCCCATGGCACACAAAGACACTATAAGAGCTGTTATACTCATTTCTGTTTCTATTTTATACCAAATATCTGCTGCATCTGCTGTATATGAGAGCTTATGCAAATATAAGACAAGACACTCCACAATAAAGAAGAGGTTCATTTACATTGATTCAGTTTTTGCTTTAGCCAAAAGTCACTCAGATCACTTTAAGTAGTTGTTCCTATCATTCTGTCTATTATAGTACATAATTAAATCATTTATTGAATGGCCTGGAGTGCCTCCACAGACAAGTAACATAAATCAATCAGTGCTGAGAATCTAAACTGTATTATAATCAAGACTAATCTCTTCAACCTAGAACGTCAGAGACTGAATTGGATGAGATATTTGCTGAAAGAGAGCGAGAGAAAGACAGGGAAATAGATGAGATATGAGACGTACAGTTCCTGCCCACAGGTCTTCTCTCTTTCCGGTCAGCTTGTGGTAAACAAAGATGTTGTCTCCTTTTCTGAAGCTCAGGAAACGGCAATCTTTACCTTGGTAGTCCCTGATGGCTTGCACTCTGCTCATTGGGCCTACACACACACACACACACACACACACACACACACAAGTACACAAATTGGCAAAGTCACACAGCCACAAAGAAGTAATTAAAACAGAAAATTGATGTACAAATGATAAAAAGCATAAAATCATAAAGAAAGCTTTGAAAATAGATCTCATTCTATATGAATAAACTAAGAGTGTATCACAAGGACTTACTTTCACACTCAGAATCTCCACAGATCTTGTAGTCAGACAACAATCCCAGACTGATGTGAGGCAAAATCACAAAAAGTATGCCTGTACTCCACAGGATGTTGTGAGACTGTGAAACAGCCATTCTCGTTGTTTAACAGGAGTGTATCAAGAGAAAATGTCCATCATGGAGATATAACTTTGGCCAGTTGTGCTGGCGAGTGGACATTGCCTCTAAGCTGCTGCTGTCATGAAGTCTCAATGGTAAATGAGAGAGTCCAGATAAGATATAGGCCTAAGGCTAGCATGAGGATAATCATTAACATCCAAGAGCTGCTTGCAATAGGCCTACAACCCTTTATCTGCTCACTGGTCAAAGGTTTTTATTTTATTTTTAAAATTAGATAGAAACGTTTAGTGTGAAATAAACAAACAAATGTGGCGACAGATAAATATTTTCCCAGGCTAAAACGTGGACATTTTCTGGACTTTGCCCTTTATCTAAAAAAGACTACAACACGAGCCGCCTACATTGCCATGGCAACCAACGCCGCGCACAAAGAAGACGTCATCACTGTGCGTCGACAACCAAGATGGCTCCCTAGTTTGTGAGTACTTTCACCACCTGTGAAAAATTAATTGTTTATGTCCTCAGAAGAAGTTTCTGTTTCAAGTCCGCGCTTCATTCGTACTTGACAACATTTTACCTGCTACAGTTTGATACGCACTAGCTCACAATTGATACAAAATGAAGTCTGACGTGGATGAGTTGATGCCGAGGCTGCTGCCCATTGAGTTTGGAGCTGGCACAGAGAACCTGGAGCTGAATGGACCGCCGAGAAACCCGCAGGAATACCTCCGACAAGTCCAGTAAGTTCACCTCAGACAACCCCAGTCTGACCGTTTGGACGGAGCAGAATTAGTGAGAGTCTTTTGCCGACTGCCCTGTGTCACACTGATGCTGCCACCGGAAGTATTGTAAACATGGTGGCTTTGTGTGGAGCCTGTGTGATGCTATCAGCTATGTCGGTGTTATACATATTGCTTTATGCTCCCATTTCCTCTCTTTGCTCCTCATAAAACAGATACCGAGACTGATAAACTCTGCTCCTCGTTTTGAACCTTTTGTGAGTACAGGTGCGTGAGTAGAGACATTTTGTCATGTGCTTGAATGATGTGTTTCCTCTCCATCAGGCTGGAGGCGTCACAGTGTCCAGAGGTGGTGGTCGCTCACATTGACCCCAAGAAACTGAAGAAGAAGCAAACAGTTAATGCCTCTGTGAGTAAATGTACAGGAATCATCATTTTGATGTACATTGTGCTGTTTATTTGAGTTAAGTGTATTGCTTTGCTCTGTGTGCATTTATTAAAAAAGATCATCTTTGGATGGATAATACAAAGGCTACAAATAATGCATGTATTACTACCAGGAGCACAAGGACAGTAGGTAGGTAGTATAAAATGTATACAAGTAAGGCTCCTCTGCCTGGTGAAGGTGCTGTGCAGAGGGTGGTGGGGAGCAGTTTGTCCAGGGTCCTTCTCTCTGCCACGGTCACCACTGAGTCCGTCTCTGTGCCCACCACAGAGCCAGCCCTCCTCACCAGTCTGTCCAGTCGTGCTGTGTCCCTCTTCTTGCTGCTTCCTCCCCAGCACACCACAGCGGAGAAAAGGACACTGGCCAGTGTTGGCATGTGTGAGATAATGTGGGATGAGAAAAATATATTCTATTTCTTTAATTTTCTGACTGCTTCTGTCTTTAGGTGGCAGGTTGTCATGCAGCTCCAGTGGGGTTCTGCCCCAGTCTTGGTTGGCAGCAGCAGCAAGTCGGTAACTTCTCCGGTGTCAGACAGGTAGAACCAAAACCTTCAGGTCTTTCTTTTTTACTGTAGTCCATACAATCTCAAAAAAATGTATCGCATAACAGCATTATCTTGAAATCCCTTCTTGAATTGTCAACAACCTGAAATTATCCAATGTGGATTGTGTGTTTTGCTTTCAGAGCATCACAAAGAACAGGAAACACTGGAGCAGCCAGTCTCTGGACGACAATGTGCAGATGGTGAGGAGATGGCATGGCCGAAAAGTTCATTCAATAGTTACAGAAGTGTTAAGTGGTTACCATCTCACGGGGGGTTTCCCCTTGGGGCCCTCTGTTTGAGTTTGAGCAGAATTAAATGATGAAATTTGATATTATTATTATTATTATTATTATTATTATTATTATTATTATTATATAGATGAACATAAGACTAGAGGCAAACTGAGTAAGATATTTTTCTGTGTGTGTCCCACAGCCGAAGCTAACAGACGAGGAGGGCTGGAAGAGATTTTGTTTAGGAGAGACGGTCTATCTAGGCATTTCGTCCTGCCATGCTGAAGCAGAGCCAGCACTGGACTATAGCAAGGTTGTATGAATGTGCATTTGTGTGACAAAGAATTATCGACTAATTGATTTATTTTTTTTGACTATTACTTTGCTGTCTGCTGTTAATGTTTCTTGTATAAACAGAGTTGTTAATGGTCCTTGAATATTGACATGTTTTGACAGATTTTAATCAGCAGAACTCTGTGTGAAATCTAAACATGACTGCATGTGTCTGCACTCAGGTCGGCTTCCCTCCGTTCCTCAGCATAGTGAGCAGACTGAACCAGGTAAATCCCCTCCTCACTGAGCTCACTTTAAACCAGTTCAACAGTCTGATTGTTGTATCTGTTTTCTCCTCACCTTTCTACAGTCCACTGTGCTGATGGTGTTGGAGGTTCTCATCAGCTGGTTTGATGAACATGACTTTGTTCCTCAGTTGGTGAGTTACCTTTATGGATTATATCAACAAGTCCAATGCTACACTCACATCACCGTGTTGTTTTTGGTAATTCTTCTGAAGTGTTGTCAAAGGAGTTTGCACACAGAACATGGAGCATTTGTTTTGCTCTATATTGTGGCATAGGAGATGAACAGAATGTTGTCATGTTTAGCACATGGTAAACAGCAGCACTGTGTACCTGCTTATCTCTTCCAACCAAAATAAAAAAGCAATGAGCGCTATTGTTTTCTAACCACCTACTGAGAAGAAGAAATACTATTTTGTTTTTGCATGGTCATTTTAATTCACCCTTTCCTTTAATTACTTTCCATGTTTGAATCATTGTGAAATTGTTTGATTTCTTGCTTTAGGGTCGCTGGTTGTATTGCTTGTTGGCCTGCCTAGAGAAACCTCTGCTGCCTGAATCTCACTCCTCCATCAGACAGCTGGCCAGGAGATGTGCTCAGCTCCGCAGCACGCTGGTAGGATTTACTTTTACGAATGTTCTCTAGACTGCGATGGTCCTGTTTGTAATACTACCAATGTGTGTTTGCTGTACTCTTAGGTCCTCTTTTATTTCTGGCGTGTTTAAGCAGAAATCTACAAGTTGCTACTTTTGCATCATGTTGGCTATTTTTGGTGCTCACTGCT
This sequence comes from Pagrus major, assembly GCF_040436345.1. Lineage (NCBI taxonomy): Eukaryota > Metazoa > Chordata > Actinopteri > Spariformes > Sparidae > Pagrus > Pagrus major. The sequence goes on along the minus strand of NC_133230.1, from coordinate 28,522,533 downwards.
GAAGTGTTGGCACTCAACTTCACACTGAAGTGTATCCTGCCACTCACAGCTCATGCTAACTGGCAGAGTGTCTTGCCAGAATAACTCAACAGATTACAGCACTTTTATTTCTGTAGACATTATTTTATTTAAATGTAAACTATTTGCTAATTTCCATCAGGTCATTTGACTTTGGATATATTACAGCTGACTATATCTGTGTGTATGTGTCCTGATATAATAGCTCAGGCAATAGCTCAGTCCGTAGGGACTTGGCTTGGGGACTCAAAGGTGGCCGGTTCAAGTCCCACTCGGACCAAAAAAGAGTATGATGTGGACTTGTAATGGAGAATACAGGTTCACATCCTGGGCATTGCCGAGGTGCCCTTGAGCAAGGCACCGACCCCTAACACTGCTCGTTGGGCGCCGTTGCAGATGGCTGCCCATTCACTCGTTCTCCTCTATACACTGTGTGTGTGTGTGGATGCATGTATAACGTGAGTGATAAAAAGAATTTCCCCTTGTGGGATTAAAACAGTATAAAACAGTATAATAAATATAATGATTCCACAGGAGAGTCAGGAGGATGAGAAACTGCCTGCCCTCAACCTGCTCATCTGTCTTGTTGCCAGGTATTTACCACAGTTTATACTGGTGAGATCACATACAGTATATACATATACCAAGTCAGATTTAGCTTGTGTGCTAAAAAAATATTGTCCTTGTCTGTTCTGCAGATACTTTGAGCAGAATGACCTGGCAGACCAGCCGGAGTGAAACAGTGTTGAACTGATGACTGATATCAACAAGACATTATGGAGGAATGTGCGGTCAGCCCTCTTACTGATGCTGCAGTCAGTCAGCAGGCTTTACCATCAAGAAACAAGAAACTTACAGACAAGTGAAGATGGAGGCTCTTTGCCAGTCAAATCCAACAGTGCAGTGCACACAGCCATGCTGGAGGCCTTGGTGGTGCTGCTGCACATGTTGTGATTAAAGTGGAGGAAACTTTTGAAGAGACTGAATCATTAACTCAGAACCTGTATTACTGCAAGTCACCAAATAGTTTGGTAACTTGAATGGACCTCTGCTGTATAACTGGACAGAAGCCAAAGCAGTTCGATATTGTTTTTGTAGGAAAAATGCAACTTTTTTCTTTGTGAATTGAGTCTTCAGGTTTATGGTTGTTTTAAATGCAAGATTTGTTTATTAAAGTTTGACGCTTTGTAGGATAACTACTTGTATGTTTAAGTGTTTCAGCCTCAACAAATATCTCATTGTTGCCATTACTGTTTTTTAGCGAGGCAGACAGAAGTACTGCACGCATCACCTACCAGGAAAATTCAATAGATAATCGTCAACAGAGGCTCATCTGAGTGATCACCTCACTTTTCTTGTCAATCAGCTCAGTTTCCACTTCTTCCAGGGTAATGACCCACCAAACAGGGCGAGGCTGCCAGGAGCCAATCACACCTCAGATCATCTGCCACGTGTGAGAAGACAAGTCATTCAAATATAGTTTACTGAATGCTTCCACTGGTGGTGATGCATAAACATTTAGTGCAACATTATTTTGATAGTTTTTTAAATTTGTAAATGCATGAAAAATCATAAGATTCAAAACAGACAGTGTAGTTTCCTAAAGCTGATGCATTTTGAGACCCTTCACAATGAGACATCCTTATCTAGCAACTTTGATGTGTTTGGTCTTAGAATGTAAACTTTAAAGGCTACACTAGAGGTAAAATTATTACTGGATTGACAACCGACAGAACCCTGTCGACCTTCTTGATAATTGTTCAAACTGACGCCACATTCCATCTTTTCAAATATGAGAACGTGTGGCTTTGTAGAAAAGGGAAATTAGAGTAAATTAAATTGGGATTTTGAGGACTGTTGGGTCAGACAAGACATTTGATTTCACCTTTCACTTCAGAGAAACTGGTGGAAATCTTTCTGCATCTTGGCATTTTACACTTGCATCATCATTTGCAGCCCTAACACAACTAAAAAAACAACACACACAAGTAGACTATTACCTCACCTTTAATTTGAAGCCATTTCAGTTTGTACAAAAAAAATGAAAAAACATTTTCAAAAACCAGAATTTGAGCAAATCACACACGTCAGGACGACACTGATCATATGGTGGAAATAAATGAGGATCAACAGCGTTGTCACATCAACTTGAAAACAACGAGTGTGCGTTAATGGTTACCGCTTCCATAACCATTGATACCCCAGCCTGTGGCATTATGATTAGGATGAAAAACTGTAACCTAAACATTCAACACCATCTTTCCATAGTGCCACAAATACCCTTTTAAAACCCAAATCAGGCCAAAGTTAAATCATTTGGATTTAAAATGATTAAAATGAGGTCTTGAATAGTCTCGTCTGTCTCAAACCCGTTTAGTGAGGGGTCCTATTTAGAGACAGTTCCCCATAAGGTACTGTGACTTCTAAGTCCAGTTTACATTTTTGTAACCGCGTAAAGGGAAAACGAGGGGAGAAAATTAGAACCAGTCATCCATCGTTTCATTTCAGTTTCAGAGACTTATAAATCTCTACACTGAGGAAAAAAATCCTCCTACGTTAAAACTTCAACAGGTTTTTCTGTGGCGGTTCAAGGACAAGTAAGTTTAAAAACCTTTGTGATCTTATGTCTAACAAAGTAAATAGTTTGTTTCCCCTCAGTGTTTTCCTGTGTTGCCATACGGAGGCTGAATAAGAACCAGATTAGCGCCTCTTGTCCTTCCTGTCTCTATCTTTATGCTCCCTATCGCTCCGGGACGACCTGCCCCTCCCTTCATCACTCCTCCTCTTCCTCCTCTCCTTCGATCCTTTCGAGTCTCTCCCTCCACCGCTACTCCCTCCTCTCTTGCGGTGACTTCTCTCTTCTCCTTTCTTCCTGCCCCTATCTGATGGCCTCCTCTTGCGCTTGCCATCTCGGCTGCGACTTCGGCTGCTGCTGTTGGATGACGAGGACGAAGACGATGAAGACGATGAAGAAGAGCGGCTGGATCCAGAAGAAGATGAGGAGCTTCCGCTGGAGGAGGAGCCGGAGGAGGAAGAGGAGGAGCTTTTACTATGACTGCGGCCCTTCCTTGGCTCCTTGTCCTTCTTCCTCCCTCTCCCACCGTCCTCTCCATCCTTAGCGGGTGCAGGGGTGATGCTGGGGGCCTCCTGGGTATCAGGTTGTTTTTGGGGAGCTTCGTCCTCTGGTTTCCCTGCCACAGTCGGGTTCTCAACTGCTGAGTCCTGTTCCATGAGGCCAGGGACGATCAAATCCTGCCCAGGGGCTGTGGGGGCTGTTTGAGACCCTGGGATCCTCTCCAGGCCCAGAACCCCAGAGGACTGAACTGCTGGTTCCTCTGTGGTGAGGCTGATCTGGGGCTGACTGCTTTCTGGTGCTTCTTGGCTGGTTTCGGCTGGTTCAGAGGACTGGGTGTCCTGGCTCTTTTGAATCTGAAGGTCTGTGGGTGCCTGTTTACTGTCTGTTTCTCCCTCCTCTCCCTTACTGTCCTGCTCAGGCCCACCCCCCACCTCCATCTCAATCTCCTCTGAGCCTGGACTGGCTTCCTTTTTTCCCTTCTCCTCCATGTCCCCTCCACCTTTACCCCCCTCCTCTCCTACTTTCTTCTCCTCACTCCCCTCCTCACTCAGCTCCATTCCCTCTACCTCTTCCTCCATCTTCTTCAACAGCTCCTTCTCCCCTCCCTTCCTTTCCTCCCCCTCATCTTTCTCTGTCACCTTTCTGTCCCCCTCCTTCTCCCTCTCCTCCTCCTCCTCATCATCTTCCTCCTCCTCTTCCTCCATCTCTGCATCCCCCTTATTACCCGTCACCTTGACTACCTGACCTGCGGGCTTACCCTCCGCCGGGCGGTCCGTCCCTGTTGCTGCCGTGTTGCCGTCCTGGTCGCGGTTTGGTTGTCGCCGGGGGCGGGACTCCATCTTGCTGAGGTGTTCAGCAAAAGCCTCGCACCTCTCCTCAAACACAGCTGTAAGGAAAAGCAATAAAACAGATTACAGTGATCACCTCGGTGAGACCGAATGACATCTTGTCAACAAAGTTTAAAGCATTCTTTAAAAAGTTAAAGTTAAAGTACTGACCATTTAGTTTCTTGGTGGAGTCATCGAGGAGTTTCTGTGTGGCGGAGCACATCTTTCCAGGCAGGTAGAAGATATGAGGCTTGGTCTTGGTACGGATATATTTCACCAGACGGTTATTGTGGCTGGTCCACTCCTCTTGCTATTAATGGAGGAAAGACATGGTTGAATTAAATCCTAGCAAAGTAAAAACTCTGTCTCATCTGTTTTATGAACAATTACAAAACATGTCTGAACATTATCTACACTGGAGTGCACCTTACCAGATACGATATCTATGCATTCATTTTCTAAACCACTTGACCCAAATTCAAACAAGTTAACAAACTGAAACTTGATGGTGTATTTTCTTACCAGCTGAGCCAATTCCACTTTCTGTTCCAGCAGTCTCAGCTCAGTCTGTTTGGCTCTCCTCTCTTCAAACAGCTCCCTCTTTTCAGTCTCCACCTTCTTTCTCTCAGTCTCAGCCTGAACCTCGAGCTTCTGCTCGATTTCTGTACGCCGCTTTTGCTGAGGGGGTAAAAGTAGACGATGGACACAGACAAGATTATGGAGAGAAATGTGGTGGGTCTTTAATTGTTTTTGTAAACATGTGTAAACTGAATGGAAATCCCAAATTTCCCTTAAAATACAAATAATAAACTACAGAGTGTTTTACACAATACAGAGATAATACAATAAAAACAAGGAGCATTCTTGCAGCACAGGGACTCCCACTCTGTTCCTGTGTACATCCACATTTTATTTCTAAAATCAGTGACATTAAACCCCCAAATCAGTTGACCTGATCAGTCTAGTAGCGAAAAGCCACCATCTAATTCCACTGATTGAAATACTTGCTTAATAGCAGCCAGCTCAGCTCAACAGTTCACCCATAAATTGACCAGCTTTCCTCACCTTCTCTGTAGAGACGTTTGACTCCTGCTTGAACTTTTGCAGGGTCCCCATCAGCAGGCCGAACATCCGCCGATTCCTAACCAAGAAAACACAAACCCACCATCACAAATGACTGCGATTTTCAGCTGTACATGATTAATATGGACCCTTAGCTTCAGACTTTCATTAATTTTCTGGTTGCTGTTGCCTTTTAACAAATTTAACTACAAAGACAGCTGTCGGCTCTGAATGACAGGACTGCAGGCTTGTAGCTCAGGTTGGCTTACCTCTGTTTGCCCCTCTCATCCATGGTTTGATCTTGAATGAGGTCTCGGCGTGTTCTCTCCTTGGAGGTAGCTACTACAGACGACTGCAACGCCGGCTGAGGGAAGAAAAAAAACATGTTTGTCTAACAAAACACTGACTGACCCAACATCTTCTAGTAACTGACATTTAAATGTGACAGTTAATGATGATCACCTATTTCTGACATTACTGAGCAGCATTTGATGTATTTTTGGTCTCCCTATTTTTAAAACTACTCAACTAGGATGCTACTCTACAAAGAGACTGCATACTAAAAAAAAGTAGATCCAAATTGACAAGTCCAGACACCTGCCAACCAATCAAAATTAGGCATTTTCCATGGCCATCCAACAGTTTTCCCACAAGCTGCACATATTTCTAACACTTTTCAGTAGAGCTAACTCCTAATTCCGACCTTTTTGACATCGTCATCATCCTCGGCGTCGCTGTCGTGACGCGCGTCTCTCCTGGCCCTCTGGTCCCCCGCCAGCCTGCAGGTAGACACACAGAAACATAAAACAGCCATCAAGTGACAGAAACTTTAGACGCAACGCAAATGTAGCAACGCTGCACTCATAGCTGTCAGGGCAGAGATACTAATTGAGGCTTTCCATTTGTTAGAAAGCAAAGAATCAAAGTAATTAAAGTCATATTTTCTCACTGCTGTTCAGCCTAAGGCAGCCTTATTGGAAATGAAACAGTTCGTATCCCGTTGAGCAGCACCAGCAACTTGCAAATATTCTAAAATTAACATTACACTCGATTATTATCAGAAATCTATTCATTTCATCAATCTAAAAGCTCAACAGTCATAAGCTGATCACAATTCTACACTAAAGATGAACCAAAGCCTCAAAACAAAAACAAAAAAAAAGAACTAATTCTGGGTAATTTTGTTACAACCTACAGGAGATGTTAGTACATGTACATGCATCTATACAATTCTCACCTCAGCAGGGCTCCTTCGATGTCCCTCTGCTTGGCAGGGGGGCCGCCGCCTCCAATGTCGGAGAGACTACGCCTTAGAAAGGACACAAGACAGTGGTTAGAGGTGTGCAGATGCTTTAAAAATATCAAGCCTGATTTTTCTTGTCAGTAACAATGAATCAATAGCCTGTGCATGTTTTGCACATGCACAGTTATAGTTGTAGTCTGTGGTGCAGTTAAATTCTATAGTTTTATTTTAAAAGCTGTTTAGTTAATTCTTAATAGCAGTAAAAGTGTGATTTATAACCTTTTTTAATTCAAAGCTTCGTCCAACCACGTATACCTCTGCCATGTGGTAATAATGATGTGAAGCAATTCAACAAATGTATAATTTCATCAATTAAGAGCAAGTCAGTGGCTCCTTTAGTGAGTGAATTCAGAAATGTCGCTTGATTTTGATCAATTGCTAAGATCCGAGTTTGGTGTTACTGTTATTCACGGACACAATTTAACAACTTGTTTTCCTTGTAGGAAATGTGTAAGCAAGTATTGGGTCTGATTAGCATAAATGTCGTTGCATTGAGCTTTACCTGAGCAGGTTGATTCCTCTGCCTCTACCTCCACCGGGGCCTGCCAGGGGGCCGCCGAGCCGACGGATCTGACCCGGTCTGTAAACACAGCATGAAACAAGGTCAAAACAAAACCAAAACCAGTCGTATAGTTCTCACATAAGCTCCGGAGAAAATGCCTAAACTGCTTTCTCTATAATGATATCGGCACTTCACTGGAAGCAGAGCCTTTTGGTTAAATTACAAATGATAAATCCGCGGTGACCCTCGGACGACGCCTATAGGGCCCAGCCATAGTTGGCCTAAAAGGTCTAATATTTCCCTCCAAGGTTAAAAGTACACATTTATACCGGGTTCATTTCCTACTGTGCATGTTTATTTATCAGTTCCGACAGCAGTAAGGTGAGCCTCTGTCGGTTCAGTTAGCGCAAAACCATCTGAGGAGGCGGTAATGTTTGCTAACTAGCTAATCGACTCATGCTACCACACGTCGCTAGTCGTATGAATGCTAGCCTGTCACTACAAATATGCCGAAAGCTAAATAACCATTCGGGCTTTTTACCTGGATTCATTAGGATCACGTCCGGTTAATTTACGAATATTATCGTCCACATTTTTTAAGCTTTCCTTGGCTTTTTCGAGCTGGTCTTGCAAGCTCCGCACCACCACCGCCATCTTGCTTCCAGTTAGCGCGAATCACGTGTTTTTCTTCTTCGTCTTCTTCTTCTTCTATCCTCCCGTGTCCATTTTTCTTCTTCGCGTTTATCGGCAGCTGACATGTGACATGTTGGTGCAATACCGCCATCTGCTGCTCAGTTTTGAACCCTAAAAGTGATGACAGAGTTTAATGTCACAATTGACTCACTCATTTTTTACTTTCCCTTGATGCTCATGTTGTCATCGCCTGAAAATCATTACATGTTTCTCTTACAAAGTTGTGAACAAGACTGTGGTAACATAAGTGCTATTTCAAATGTGTGCACGTTGCTGCTTGAATTAATCTTCACACCCACATAAAAACAGAGGCTAGTTTGTTTCAGAATATTTCCTAAAAACAACCAACAGGAAACAAAGGATCTATCATCTAATGTCATTAAAGCACTAAAGAAAGCCTTGCTGCTAAACAGCCAAATTAGGATAAATTATGAGCCTTTACTGGAGGTGGATGGTGTTGTTTCAGGGGACCCAGGATACCTAGGAGTGCTCCCCAGGAATTATAGGACCATAACTTGTACCACAGCAGTCAGTCAACTCATAATTTATGACTTAAACTGGACCTATTAACAAACATACCAAGAATTTGCTTGCAGTATGATATTTGTCAACCCAGCAAATAAACAGATTCTAAACATAAGACATCTGACTACAAACTGGTATTTGAAAAAAAAAGTTAAAAGACATGTTTTTTATACTGTGACAGAACAAAAGGTTCCTCATTTCGTTTGATTTCTCCTGAGCCACAGGCGTACAGGCGTTCTTTCTCTCTTCTCTTGGCAGCCAGGTTCTGTATGCCAGCCTCTCTCTTTTGAACTGTACTACAAACCGCAGTGAGTTGAGAACACCGGCTCTGAATCATGAGTCTTAAATTGAAAATGAAACCCCCTTTGAGCCCTGCTCCTGCAGCTCTTGCATATCAAAGTGGGAAGCAAACATAAAACCGCAGTCAATTTCCTGGTTCACATCTGGGTGTGGCACAACCTGCAGCATTATCTACTATAGACGTGTGTATATTGCATCACAACAAATATGATTTATTGAATATACCTATTCACTGTGGCAATGTATGTGTTACACTACAGCATTTATCATTGTTAACTTCATGCATTGTGTGCATTTACGTGCTTAATGCACAGTGACATGTGCATGCTCATATGTAATGTGTTATAGTCATTATTTGAAACACTGAGGTAGAGCGGAGTTGACATATTGAGGTGTACTGTCTATCTCATGGTGATGTTAGTATTAAAGGTCCCATATTCTTCTCATTTTCAGGTTCATAATTTTATTTCAGGTTACTACCAGAATAGGTTTACATCCTTTGATGCTCAAAAACACATCAGTTTTCTCAAACTATCCAGTGCACTGTGATCCCCTCTGTCTGAAATGCTCTGTTTTAGCTCCTGTATCTTTTAAGGCCCCTCCTCCTGAATGCCAAGTCTACTCCGATTGGTCAGCTGCACACGCTTGAGCCAGCACCGCTGACAATAGCAGAGCAGCTTCGCTAAATTAATTCTTACCTGCCAAAGTAGCTGCTGTGATGCAAATGTGTGACATGGTGACGCAGTGTGATGTGAGGCATGTCAAACATTTCGAGAGCAGTGTTGTCAGTGTCTGTGGGAGAAAGGAGCTCCTGTCAGTGCGGCCTCTGACCTTTTTAACTTTCAAGACCTTTTACATGCACAGGAACATATATGAAACACTGAAGGAAAGAAAAAACGAGAAAGAAAAATAGGTCTCCTCAAAAGTGAATCCACCCTAAACCACACATAACTTTGTCTTTTTTTTTACTACATTTGAAATAACTTTCATCATAACACATCCAAGATATTTTGTTTTATCCTAAACCTTTCAATCTGTTAATGTAGTGGGGCTTGAAAATACATCTTTTCAAAAGCTGGATCAGTTTTACAGTTTTTCTAAACCATCCGGTACAATTTTATCTGTTGACAATTTATGTCAGTTTATTAAATATCTTTTTTTCCCACAGGTTATTTTCCAGCAAAGAAGTAAGAAAAGGCATAATGACTTAATTATCTACCAGAACGGTGACAAAACATGCAACCAATATAAGTGAATATCTGATAATTATAAGTCATCAGTAAGACAAGAAGGAGCTGCAGCAACATTGAAATAGTCATTTATTAATCATTTCTCCTGTGTCTGACAGTGTTTGGTGTTAATCAACATTCTGAGTGCTGGGGAATAATTGAGCTCCACCTTGTGTGTTGTTGTTTGTCATCTCCACTGTAACTATGAGACACACAAAATCTTTTATTGTGTCAGCCTAATTGCACAACAGCATCATGATAATCTTATAGTCTGATTATCCGGACGTGAGAGGCCTCTTTGTCTGAGGTCTGAACAAAGCAGAAAACAAACTCAAATTAGCAGTGTGTGTTTTTCTCCGCTTTTCTGACGAAGATTATGGGCAACAAACAAACCATCAAGGCTGCCCTTAAAATGAATCATTGGTCAAAGCAACCACAGACTGTGCTTTTCTTCATATTAAAGAAAGTCAGTAGAGTTGCACCCTTGCTCCACAGTTTATAGGTGTACCTTTTGTCTCATAATCACAATAATTAAGAAATATCATGAAGCAGTGATATTTTCTGACATCGCTGTCGGACAATGAAAGTGTCATACTGTCTCAACAGGTGTGAGTTGAGGGCAACCATCACTCCTCCTGTTTTTGTTGCCGTCTGTCTGCTTTGGCTCAGTCGTTCAGCATCTCTTTCCCCTCTATTCACCTCCTCTGTCTCTGCTCATCGCCAACAAACAATTACCCCCGCGTTTCCCATTGTTGTGTTGCCATGGTGACACTGGTCAAATCTCATTTTGGAGTGTTTCATGTTGCTGTCCCTCTTGAGGGAAAGCCCTGCAGTGTCGGCCCACTGAGAAGAGCTCATATCAGTGTTCCCTCCTCATCAGCTGTCCTCTTTGGCTGGAGTGTGTTTGATGTAACCATAAAGCCAGGGGACATTCATAAGCTTCTTTATTAGAGCTAGTTGAGCAATAAATCTATCTGTGTTAGGATTTTAGACTGCTGGTTGGACAAAAGAAGCAATTCAAAGACGTCTCTGGGCTGTGGGAAATAGTGATGAGCATTTTTCTCCATTGAAATTTTGTTTTAATAGACTAAATGATTAAAGGAGACAAATTGTGCTTCTGTTTTAGCTCCTGTCTCTTTAAGGCCCGCTCTCCTGAATACCCAGTCTGCTATGATTGATCAGCTCACACACGCCTGAGCCAGCACTGCTAACAACAACAGAGCAGCTGTCCTAAATCTATTCTTACGTGCCAAGCTGGGTGTGAGGCGTAAATGTGTGACATGGTGACGTCTGAAGAACAAACTTATAACACTGAAGAGAACAAAAAAACATGATAGGTCTCCTTTAATAGATTGATCAACAAAACAATCAGATTAATTGATAATGAAGATAATAATTACTTACAGCCCTACTCCAAACAATTTACAGTAGTGATCATCTCTTTATGCTCAGGAGGTCTGAGAATCTTACTGCTGTCTGTAGACACATACCCAGAATTCAGCTGAAGCTAAAAACAGAAGGTAAAGAAAAAATAAGACAATGGAAGCAAATGACTTTTTAATGCTTTTATTCACTGACTAAAAGAAGAGGAGCATTCATTCAACATTAATTCAAATCAACATTCGGCAGGTTGACCTCTCAAGTGTACGCCATCTGTCAGTTAAAAGAGGTTTTATATGGAGGTTTGTAATGTATCCTCCCTTTTCTCCACAACAGAACCATGGATCAACACTGTTCTCGATGATAAAATCTGTCCTCTCAGCTGGAGAGGACTTGTTCCCTGCAGACTAAACCAAAACACGGCTGGAAAGATTTCAAGTCAGAGTTTCCTAGACAATTTAGGGACATTCTTGGAGTGGACATTTTCTTTGTTGGTTAGAGCAATTCTTAATTCTCATCTGTGTTAAAAACCAGCTTGCAAAATACTTCAACAGATGTGAAGCCATACAGCTTGGAGTGAATCATGCAGATACATTTCAGCTGAGTTAGACTTGATGTTTATAAAATTTCTCACAGATCTGATCTGGATATTTTTTAAGAAATGAGTGAAATGTATTTAAAATCTGCTCTGTGATCTGAAATCTGGCCTAGCTGTGTTTTGGGTCACGTCTGGTTCCCTGCTTCCAGGAAGAAGGTAAAACCCACTGCTATGTGCTCACTTTAACAAACACAATCACACAGGAACATAACGCTCAGAATATTCAACATTGAGGATGGTAAAACCATTTTCGCAAAAAACACACAACAACATAGCTTCTGATTTACAAAGTCTGTGTGATTTTATAATATACTTCATGTTCAGAAATTGAACCCGGACATGTGTTGCATAAGAGTATACCACGGTAATGCATTGTTGATACCTATACAAATATGCACTGTGTGAGTTTATATATCTATTTATATAGTTTATATTTCTTCCTCTATGGTTTTCTAAAGACGCAGCCGGGCGCTGTCAGCACTGCTTGTGCCCCTTTGTGGCCACTAGTAAGACTGCTGTTATTGCAAACTGTCCTGATTTTAAACAAATGCACAACATTCGTACCACGATAAAACTAGGGGCCGTCTAGCCAGTCTCACAGAGACCAAGAGTGAGCCCGCCGTCACCGCTGCTGTCGCTGGGCTGGCTGACCAGAATCAAAAGATCTTAAAACTAAAATGATAAGATTTTCATAAATCATCATAAGGCCAAGTATTGTCATTGCAAGTTCTTATTAGTTTGTACGTCTTCATTTCTACTGTGTGACAGTGAGAAAAAGAAAAAGAAAATATAAAAACAGAACAAAAACAGAGAGAAGAGTGTGGATTATATGCATTCCTCTTGCATAGTTGTGAGGCTGGACTGGGCAGCAGGCCTGCCTGCCTGGCTAATTAGGAGCTTTGGCTCTCCAGACTTGACAAGAAAGACTTTGTTTAGCAGCCAGAAACATCAGAGCCACAGTAGCTGAGATCTAAATGAAGATAGTTGGCTGACACTGAGCATGAATATCTATCAGTTCCTTGATATAGTCAGGCGCTACACACCAACCTCTGGGATATGCACCAGAGTGACTGACAGAGTTTGGCCAGGTTATGCAATCAGTGCCATTTTGTTGTTTCTTCTCTAGAAATGCAGTGTGACGATACATGATAATACCCTTAATATCACCGTTATGCTGGGATCATCATCATATGCTGGCTGGAAAACCAGTTTTAGTGTCAGCTATGGCTGGAAGTTAAAACTGGAGGCTCTCAGTGTGGCTAACTGCTAATGGCCTTGCTCTGCGTGAACCTCCCCTTCACCCAGATTATATCAAACTCCACACACATCTATCTACCTCTGTTACACAGGACTGATTTTATACCAGTGCAATGCACATCCAGTGTTTTTCTCCAAGTAACAGAAACATATATCAGGATGTTAATCAGATTCTTCACATTCCTGCATGAGTCCAGCCCTGTGTGAGCCCATTCAGAGGTCTTGCATGTACTGGTAGTAGTCTATGGTCTTAGCATTTCAATAAAAAAATAAAACAAACAGGAAGCGTCTGAAATCTCACATTGTGATGAAAAAACCCTGTCCTTTAATGGTAATCCCTTCAGAAACAAGTCACCTTCGCTGAAACTCTTTGAGAGAAGGCTTTAGGCCCAGAACCATCTCACTGCCTCTCTTCTACAGCTAGTCTGAGTTTCCAAAACATCCCAGAGTCAACATCACCAACTCTCAAGCTGGCATCGCGTCTGAGCAAAGATCAAAAGTGGAAGTGAAACTGGTCATGTGTGATGTGTGTCTGCCTGTGGCTCTGAGCCTGCGTTTAGACTGATGCAGATCTGACACAGTCTGCTGCTTTGGTACTAAAATAACACACTAACACTTCTGTCCACGTCAAAACTATTAAGTAGCAGGAAAGAAGTGTCAAATCACACTCTTCGTATTTGAGCCTGGTAGGACAGACTTATTAGGTCCTTGTATATCTACAGATCACAACAGTTTTAATAAACTGTCAACTGTCTCAGATGGACTACATGAGAGGCCAGCTCCGTGGATTCAATTACCCATCAGGCCACAGAGGGAGCCCTGTTATCTTCTGGGATTTCTCTATGAATGCATATAAAGAGCACAGAAAAAACAAAACAAAACAAAGAGGTCAAAAGGGCAGATTGAACTGGCTGCGACAACATCAATTTACAGTAACTGCAGGTAATGGTCTCCTGAATAACTGACAGCCCATCTCCCCTCTAGAGCCTTCAAACCTGTCATTTAATGGCAGAACTCGTTAAAAATAAGGCTCCGCTAGCTGTGTGTCCATCAGTCTTTGTGTTTCTGTCTGCATGTGGTGTTAAGTAAGTCCAGCACAGACATGAGGTGTCCCTGTGCGTCCAGAGTGACTGTGTACTGTGTGTATTCATGCGTGTTTTGATGTTCTTTAACCTGGCAGATTCAAATAGATGAAACCAACTCAGTTCATGGACACAGTAGCTAGTCCTACATTTAAGCACAGCTGCTTTCATGCGTTACCTTTAGTGTACCGGACACAAAAGGCCCTGAAATGGCCTCAGTATGCTGAAGCGTCGAGTGAAAGCAAAGCTTGGTGTTGCAGTAACACACGTTAGAAACACGGTCGACCTTAGAAAGGGTGACACACTTTAAACAGCCACTTCTAAATAAACAGGTATCACACCTCCGCTCTGCTCAGACCAGCTGGTAATCTGGTGTGACTAGTCAACACAAGCTGCATCCCTGATCTCTTCCAAAACATATCAACTCATTCAAAGTAAAAAAAATATAGCATATTTATATAGAGTCTAATTTCAATGCAGACACTAGCCGTGTAGTATCTGTTTGCTAGTCAGACTGCCTGAGCAACCCCCGTTTGGAATGTCCTGTTCTGAGCAGATCTCTAGCAGCGGATCACTTTACAGTTCCAAAAGCCGGGGGCTGAACACTTCCACATTGAATTTGACCTTGGCCACGGGCACACTGGCCTTTGTCCCAGCTGGGAGGCTACGAACTGTCAGAAAGTAGCTTGTGGAAGCGTCTGAGGGAGTGTTCAGCCCCGGCGTGTTCTGATATTGAACCGAACCTCCTCGTCCTCCTCGCCTTTAGTTTTACATTCACTCACTCCTCACAGTGAAACAGGTGATGGGAAAAACAGAGAGGGAGGAATATGGTGATGAACAACATGGTCCAACTTTGTCACACTATAGAAGGACACTGCACTGGAGTGACAGGCCTTGCTTTGCTCTGTGATGCCTCTGTAACATGCAGGAATTTGGCCACATTGTACAAGCTGTGCACCAATGCTGCTTACCCTTATTAAGTGACATATGATGTATATAGGGACATAACTATGCCTACATTTTGAACATAGGGTTCAGCCTCTAACACAACATTTGACCAACCTTTGCGTACAGGTTTGCTTTGGTCTCTTTTGACAGCAACCACACAACAACACAGATGACATTTTGCCTCATCCAGCACAGTCTGGTCCACAGTAAAACAAGGGCAGAGTTCAGACACACAAAAACAAAATGGTAGTCGTCAGTGTGAGAACCTAAGAGTGGAGTGGAACCACTACGAGTCAGGACAAAAGAAATGTCATGATGGAAAGCACTAGAAGGAGGTGTAGAGTAGAGAAGAATACTGGACCGGCCTCCTGCCAGTGTGTGCGTACATGGGCACTTCAGATAGACTTGTGTCTGGGTTTTAGTTTGTTCCACTGTGGTCTTTGGCAGCTTAAAACACATCGAGGGAGGAGAACAGATCCAGTGACTCCTGTTACTCGTATGAGTGAGCTAGAGGCCTGAGCTATTGTAACTTTCCCTCCGATTGTACCCTGAGAACGAATGACTTCTGTTCCTGTTTCCTGCTGCAGCAGAAGTGATAAGACTACACTGCTGAACATGAGCCCCCCCCTTAAATACACACACGTACACAAATGCATGCAGAAAACACATGATGGCTGCACTGCTGACAACTTGTTCACGCACACACATTCATACCATCTTATTCACATGTTTCTACTAGATACTTTTGAATGCTTACATGAAAACTTGCGCAAAAAAAGAAAAGAAATACAGGCACGCTCCAAGAAAAATTAAAACACATGCGTGCTGAAACATTAACTACTGTAGCTTCTAATATTGCCTCCCTAAAGGGTGAACTAACAACATGACAAACAAACACACTGCTAATAATAAATTGGGGAGAGCAGAGGTTTGAAAAGCAGACTCCAGAAGCTTTCAGGCACAAGATGGCTCAATATTTAGCTATAGGTGATGACACAAAGAGATCAGGGATAAGTCATCTCCCCACCGATAGTAGTTCTCAAAATGCTATGCTATACTGTGACTATTTGAATGTAAAGTAATGTGCCTGTCAGCATCGCCCCACTGGCAGAACTTTGTCTCACCTCTTTCTCTCCTGGCCAGAACAACACAGAGCTATTTCCACGCCATCGTCACTAAAATATTGGTGTGTTTTGGTAAAGAAACAAAAACTAACCGCAGCAATAATTAAGATGCCTTTCTGCTCTTGTGCTTATTGTCTACATCATCTTCACCATCCAGATTTGTGGCCTAAATTTTCCTAAAATATTTATATGATCACAACTTTTTTCATGATTAGAACAGTAGACATTTTCCAAATGGGAATATTATAGTTAAAGGAAAATGTAATTCTGCTCTAGCTAACCATCACTCAGGGAAACCCCTCTTATTCTGGGTAGAAACATGAGGGCCCCCAAACACTGCGATCTGATTCCAGTGTGCAGCCAATATCATGAGGGGAGTTGAGCAGACAGGAAACGGAGGAGGAAGCACACATGGTTGGTGAGGGCGGATTTAGTAAAATCAGCTGTTTAAAATCGGTTGTTTGTAAAGATCCATTTGCTCAGCTCAGATTATCTAGTTTGAAATTACATTCTACTGTAGATCACTGTGATTTCCCCCTCCTGATCAGGTGATGTCTACACACAATACACACTAATAACATGTTAAATCTCACATAAAGGAGCAAAGTTGTGCTCTAAAAAACAAAATGGCAGGAAAAAGTGCAGGGGGAGGAGGAAGATAAGATAAAAACCAACATATTTTGGTCTGAATGTGTTACGTTGGTATTACGATGCCCTCCAAGTGTGTGAGTGTACAGCCACAGGCAGCCTTTAAAAGAAACTCTTGGTACCAGAGTGCATTTATCCTGAGATATGGACCAAGGACTAGAGCGATTATCATGGCTAAACCATCAAGGTCCCTTAACAGATAAGCAGACATTTGGTAACCGCAGGCCCACCAACTCATGGACCAATTCATTCAGAACGAAGCAAAGTGCTGGCACATTGTATAACTCTGGTTCCATATCAGTCTGAGGGGGAAAATTGCAGGTCGACCTTGTAAACTACAGACCTTGATATGGACCTTCACAGTCTGCAACGTCTGTGCCCCGACCTTTAAAGTGCCATGGTGTGCACAACAGTAACTGAGCTGAAGCCATCTGGGAGGGTAACTTTCCAAACAATGGCCAGTTGACAGTATTTGCCTATGGAAGTTAGGCTCAACCTAACTTTGATTTTACTTGTAAAATCCCAACTCAGCTCAGGAAATGCCTTAATAAGACCCGAGTGTACCACAGCAGCCACAACACTGGAGCACCAGATGGAACCATACCTGGTCCAGGTCATACTCACAACTTAGTTTTTGTGGAGCACAAGATATTTGGTCTGGCTCGAGCCCTGAACATGGCGTGCTTGTACCTCCACAGAGCCTCAACAACATATTTCATTTATTAGGGCAAAGGCATTATGTCGGTAAATTTTCAAAGAGACTATGAAAAGGCGACTATGATTCAATCAAAGTAATGCCTTCCCCCTAGTTAATGGAAGCCAGCTAGACAGATCCACTGTGCCAGACAGAAGTTGTTACAACTACATTCAGTTCAGACATTAATTGGGCCCAGCAGGTCCTCTATGACAGCATGGATTTTCTTCCACGGCCACTCTCCGTCCCCCACATCATCTACTGCAGATATTAAACATGTGCAATGAGCAGATTGGTTTTGCCATCCTTTAGTCTTTATCAACCTAAATCTTTGAAAACAAATGTATGATTAGGTTTGCTGACACCCCTAACCATGGTGGAGCCAGGGTTTATCAGATGGCAAGATAAACAACATCATTAATAACAACAACAACTGTATCCAGAAAACAAGGGGCTGTTTCCAAGGCAACTGTGACTCAAGAGGAAATAAAAAAAAGACAATATCTCACACTTACTGATTGTTTCACACACCCTACTCGACCACTGTCCTGGTCAAAGTGATGTAAAGAGCCTACCTGAGACTGACAGAGAAAATCTTCACCACAGAAATACGCCACACGACCCAAAACCTTGTTGTGCTGTAGGTGCCACTTCTTGGAAAAATAACCAGCCTTGGCCGTCAGTGGGACCTACAATGTCCGAACTCATTTAGGCAGCAGCTGTGGCTGTTTGTGGCAAGCTGTGCATCTGCCAAATTTCTGTGGAAATGATAGCTATACAGTTAGCCTTCAATAATAACAAAAACCCGACTGGCCAAGAGAATGACAGAATGAGAGTTAAGTTACATTCAGTACACACTTTTCTTTTCCCTGGTCTTTAGCGTGAAAAGTTTTACTCCATAACAAGAAATCCACCAATGACAAAAAAATAGTTCCTGCCTACAAAACAGCTGGCGTGACCGCGAAACCTTCGGAAGCTGTGCCTACAGAACACTGGTGTTGTTTTAGCATGTCCTCACCATGAACTGTGAAGTAGTCACAGAGATTTCTATATATGGCATTATGGAATGAAAACCCTTTTTCTCGTTAGAATAATGCACAACTATTTCAAGATTTTAAAATCTCAGAGCCCTTCATATGATGATGCACACTCTGTTCTTTTCTTTGACTTAAGGACTTGACATTTTCCTACAAAAGGGCTCTGGAATAGTGATACAAGTCTGAAAGTCTTGACCTCTAGAGGAGAGCAAAGGCAGCTATATTCACCGTGAATATAGAATAAAGTTGCAAAGATTTACAACCAGCTCACTACAGATCAAAACAAAACAGAGTTGGGGTGAGTCGTACTGTGACGGGCTGAATCTTATAGTTTGGCTCTGAATGTCGGTCGGAAGACGAGGCTCCCTATGTCATCGACTAGTGAGGTTTCTTAAAAAGTCGACAGGTGAGCAGGGTGGGAAGTGTGTCGGCTGCAAGCATGTAACAATATTCTCCGTAACACCATCAGTAAGGTGCTCAAAATCCTTAATAAAACCATTCTGCTTTGGAATGCCACTCACTTTACAATGGACATAAATCTGAGTCATAGCACTGACATGGCTGTTGCTGAAAACAACATTAAAACTGATGAGCACCTGCCACATTACAGTGGACACGCCCACTCTGCTGGCAAGGCTCTTAAACAAGTGGACAAGTGCACAAGGTGCTCTTTCAGAACAACAGTAGAAGCAGCTAAGGTTGTGTTACCAAGGAAGTGATTGATCGGTTTGTTCACAAACTCCAACTTTTGTCAGAGTGGAGCAGACAGACAGACCGACACAGAGCAAAGATTTCAAAAAAAAAAAAAAAAAAACTTTCACAACTAAAGCTAGAAGCTTTTGTTGGAACACACATTCCCCCCCTAAATCCCACCGGTCCATCACTCAACCCGCCTGCCTGTCCTGTTCTAGCGGTGAGCAGGATAATAATATATCTGTATTTAAATACACACAAAGCCTATACAGGCAAGGGAACCACCACACAGGAAAAAACAAGGTTATACACAGAGCAGGGAGAGATCAAAAGCGGTCAAATAAAAAAAGAAACAAAAAAGAATAAACAAATCATAGTTACATCATACAGAGGCTCTGGAGGTTATTATGGTGAGGAGAGACATCGAGCTCTGAATACTTGTTGATCAAGACCAGACCAGACTGGGCCATGCCAGACCAGAGCGCACTGAGAGCAGCAGAATGACCAGATTCAGCAAACTAATTAAAATGGTCATAACTCAAGTCTAGTCTGTGGTCAGAGTACACAGATTGGTATGCCGTCAAATGAATATCAAGTATTTATCAGAAAAAAATAGGATATCCAATTTTAATTGGGTAGTCTTAGTTGGAAAATGGATTTAAAACATCAAAAGATTTAATTTGTCTGTCCAAGTTACTGGCTTACTAGATAAACAAAAGGCAAAGCTGGAAAACTAAATCGTTTAGAAAATGGTAGGACTTGACGTGTGCTAAAATCCCTGTGAAAGAAACGCAAAAATAAAAGTAAAATTAAAACAATCAGCTCACATAAGTTCACATAATGTAATTCATAGATTGTTTTAAAGATCCAGTTGAGATTTCTCACTTAGGTCTGCTTTAGGCCTGGTACAGAGGTCTGAGTTGACTTGGACTTGGTTGGTCTGGCCTGGTCTTGATGCACTTTAAGCTGTGATTGGATGTGTTGGATTGGCCATCCCTGCCTACATGCCCATGCTGAAGGCGTGCAGCTCGCGGTGGAAGTGCTGGGTGGGTTCAGACAAAACCAGGCTGGAATCCAGGCAGGGGTGCCAGACGCGGCCGAGGCCCAGTGACACCTCCTTGACCAGGTTGTGAACCGGGTCGCCCTCCATGCACACCGACTGGTCCGGATCGAAGTCGATGCTCTCCTCGGAGACGGTCAGGACACGAAGACTGGAGCCACGCAGCCGAGAGATGGCCACCAAGTTATGGGACCATACAGTGTAACCTACAGAGAGAGAGAGATGTTCAGGGAGGTTGGACTAATCTATCAATTAATTAATACAATTAAAGATAAATACTGAAAATGCTATACACTCAAAATACCACTGGATACAAACGATGGCATAATATATGATGATATTATGAGAAAAAGAAAAAACGTGGTTGCCAATTTACTGTACTTTTCTTTTGTTTCCCCATTCATACGTTCCTCACATAGATGCCTGGATGAACCAACCTGACCTTATTCTAGACAAAGACACTGGAGGACAAGTGGCAGTTGCTAAACGCACTGACAAAACAGAAATATTAACAATGCAATGTCTAGACTGAGTGGTTTGCAGTAAAAACATGCTGTTGTCACATGTTTGAGATTTTGCTCCCCACACAGAAAACTGCTTCACGTCACAAATTAAACCCGCTGCAGTTACCCGCAGTGCTACAAAGACCATTGGCTTCTTTCAGATCATCGTTTTGTTTGTTTTTGCTGCCAGAAACTTTACTAATTGGTTCAATCTCACCGCTCTAATCAGCACAAAGCAGAAAGTGGTTTTCAGCAAAACTAAACCCACTGTAAACTTCTCACATGGCACCCGACTTCAGACAGACAAAGTTGGAGACTGACTTGTGAACACAGCATTTAGCAGCTAATGAGCTAAGTATTTTTCTCAGGAGTTGGTGGAGAGCAAAAGAGAGCTGAGGGAAAACTTAAATGTGAGGTGGCCAGAAACAAAACATAAAATGATTGATTCAACTGATGAATCAATTAATGTTGATTAAATGTTTAGTGGTTCACCTGGCTTTGAAAAAGAACTTCTGTAGGCGCCATTATCCTGAGTTACCACAAGTACAATTAATAGGGCCACTGAAAATTAGCTGACATCAATCATGGAAAGTTCAAATTTTCAAACACTTTTGAAAAGCACATTTGAATGTCATAATTGAAATCAGGTTTCAACAACAGATCTAGAGGTAATGTGTAGTAGTGATAACATGTGACTTGAAGCTATCTCGTATTAGATTAACAGTCAGTACTTGAACACCCCCCCTGTTCTGTTCACCCTGCTGCCATTTGGTAAAAGATACAGATATCCACTGCCATACCACCAGACTATGAAGCAGCTTCATTCCTCAGGCCGTGAGACTCTTGAATTCATCCTCAACACTCCAAATAGATGTAACAGGACTCGAAGGCAAATCCTTTGCAAATAAATCTACCTCGTATCTCGTTTCTCTTTTTGTAGCTTCCAACTAATAGTCAAGTCTAAAGCAGATCACTCCAACCAAGCCTGAACCAATTTATAAACTGTTTAACTACTTCAACCACTTGTGTGTGTCATAATAAAGTTGGCCCAACAGACCACAATAAAAGTAAAGTCACCTTACGGTGTACCCCTGCATTAACAAGCTGAACTCACCATGTATCACCAGTACAGCCAGCTGAGTACATCTCCATGCCAAGAGGACCAATGGGTCTTCGTTCCGATTGACGCTGAGGTCAGGGAAGTCGGGGTCATCCCTCAGGAGCAGGAAGTGAGTCAGCGTTTTGTTGTACTGCTGAGAGATGAGCTCCAATGTGGCGTCGGACACCAGTGTATTGTAACTGTCGAGGTGGAGGCGCTCCAGAGGAAGGCTCGGCTTTAGGACCCTGAGGAGCTCTGAGCTGTCCACCTCCAGGGCCATGATGTACACTCGCAGGTTGGCACTCACACGAACCTGAGGAGGATCATGAAAACTTGACTGAGTAACATATGGAGATTTAAACTAACTCAAAGCTGGAGGCGGCGGTCCGAGACCAAAAAGTGGCTATGTAACTGTTGTTTCAATGGCATAGGGCATTTCAACCAACGTTTACATGTAGTCATCAAATGGAGCAAATGGCTGGCGTGGAATTATTTGACTGAGAAACTAAAGCCATTTTTACACCAAAATTAGCGAGCATATACCTAAAAGGGGTATAAGAGGGTTGTTGCATTACCAGTGCCTTCCAATCGTCCTCTGTAGCTGTTCCTTCTAATGGTTTGAACTCCAGGGCAGCGCCGTTGAGCAGCAGGGAGAGGCGATGCAGTGGAGTTCGCCGTGGAGATGCCAGCAGACCACAAAGCTCAGATGTCAAATCAGAGAAATCAAGAGCCAGAGAGTGAAGATTAGATAGACGATCCAGCTCTGATGGAGAGATGAGGGGACCTGAGGAAAATTCAGGAGAGGTGTTATGGATTTAAACTGACATAATACAATTTAATTGCATACACAGTTACAAACAGATCCTTCCCACACATACCCAGCTGGTGGTCCAGTAAACTGAGGTGCTGTAGGGTCTCAGCTGAAGGATTCGACAAGCAGGCTAAGGAGCAGGGAGTTACCAGACCCAGCATGAAGCTACAAGACAACCACCTCAGCTGCCTGCTGTTAGACAGCAACTCCATGAACAACTGCTGGATTCTGTAGAGAGCACAGAGGAAGGGTAATGAAGAGAGGGATGAGGAGAATTAGCTTCAATTCACTTTACCAAAAGGACTACAGCTTCCTGCATGTTAAACATAAGACACCATGAGAGCTGTTTATGTTAATCTAAAGCAAAAAACCTTTTGAGCGAGGAGAGAACAGAATCAAGATCAGGATACACATTCGTGCAAAGAGAAAGATAAACAATACGAAAACACTGCGCTGAGAAAACTTAATTTTTTTAATGATATATTTTTCACTTTATTAAACTCTGTTGTGGACTTTAGATAATTCAATATAAACATTTACTCGACGTACAGGGTCTTCTTTATTGGGCCTGTCTGAGTTTCATTAAAGCAGTCTGAAAAAGCTAGATTGTGTCAAATCCTCAGACCTGTCCTACAAAGAAGGACATGAAGAAGAAGGTGTGCATTGACATCACATTCTCATGTAATGCCACCCACATCACTACCACCAAGTTGCAAAGCAAACCCACACTGGTTGCTATGAATGTGAAGGGCTGCGATATCAAAAGGACAAGCCGTCACGACTAGTAATAATCCATACACTGTTCTGGACAATCAATTGGCTGTGTGCGTTGAAATAGATCCCATAATTGAATATCCTGACACACACATGTATATACAGTATACACAGTGCAACATCAGTAAACTAACATTAGACTTAACAAAGTATAATGTCCCCAAGCCCATGCTGAGATAACCCTGATATCTGACATCAACTTATATTTGATCAGAATTTGAAGCGCTGGCATGAGGAGAACTTCAGATTTGACCACAGTTTCTAAAAATGTTCCATTAGGGTATAAGATATATCATCATTTAGAATCCTCAGTCTCTAAACAATCCCTCTCCAGAGACTGATCCACAGAGAGCCTACTGCTCCTCAGCACTTAGAGTTACATTAAAGCAACAGTTTGTTGACAGAAAGCTGCTCACACACAGCAAGGGTCTTATGTGGACAGGTCGTCATGATGCAGTGTGGTGATGCTGGAGCTGCCTTGTGCCAAACTGTCTTAAGAACATCTACCAATTTTGTAAATTATTATCATTCTGAAACACCAAAGACACACAATCTTTTCAATTCCAAGTAAGGGTGCCAACAGTGCCATTTTGTAAATAACACTCCCACGCAAACATTCACAGAATATCAAAATCACAACAAATACTATCTTGTCCATTCATGCTCTGCGATTACTCATCCCAATATAACGCCATGTTGCAGTCTTATATAAAGCAAATTCTATTTGCAATCCAAGAACCACTCTCTGGACAGAAACAAATGCTGAATCTAACCATTTCTGACAGTGGACAGAAAATGACTGATGTTGCTGTGCTCGGGCTTACTCATTGATCTTTTTGTCTCCCTGGTGGATTTGGTGTAGGTTGGAGCTGTCCAACAGTCCCTCCTGCTGGAGAATACAGGTGTCTCCATACAGACTCAGCTTCTGCAGATTTCTAGAGAAGGAGAGAGAAAATGTTTTAAGTACAGAGAAGAAACAAAAGATATTCAATACAAGATTAATCTATGCTAAGTAACAAGTCCTCTTAGCAACACTGAAGATGTTTTTGGAGCTAAATGCTCTCTTTTGAACTGACCGACAGGCAACTGTCAAAACACAAAGATATGTGTGTTTTATCCATTTAAGTAATATGTTCAATTTTACATTAAAAAACAGATGGGTTGGTTTCCTCTTGTGGTCAATTTTCATTCAAACCTGAGTAAATAACAACAACAGCAAATAAACACTAGTGAGTGTCGGGGTGAAAAGTGTGAGGTAATAGTAATTATTGAGACATCTGTTTCATAAAGAAAAGTATAAGACCCCATATTTTTGTGAGCATGCTGAACAGACTGACTTGACAGACAGCTAAGCCTCAATCGCAGTTTAGGGGTGGGAATCACAGAGTAACTCACCATACAATACGAATCACTCTTGAAAAAGAGATGTTAATCTCAATGAGGCTTTTACCTGGTTAAATAAATATATATATATATATATAAACAAACTGTAGCCTTTTATGCAATCTAGCCCTGGCCGTGTTATTTTGGGCCTCCTATTATGACAGAATGATGGCTCCCCTTTATTGCTGCACTGTTTCATATCCTTGTACCCATCTGGTAGCTGGCAACAATCAAGCAGCAGACTACATGCCAAAAGTTCATGCTTTTAAAAGCAGTCAAGGCAAATACAGATGTCACAATGCACCCAGTTACAACAAGCTTTCTACATCTGTTTGGATGATGATGTTGAAAATCACCACTGTAGGTTGTGGGAAAAGATTATCAACCACACGTGCGACATGCAGCCACATGACGTGGGCCTACCTACTGGGTACAGTGCACATTATGTTTCATGCAGCCCATTTCCTGTAAATCAGCTGAGCGCTAAGCTTCAAAATGCCTCTGCAGCAAACCACCAGCAGTCTCATGTGGAGCTACTTAACCTGCTAATTAGAGAACAATTAGTTATCTATTCTCATTACTTTAAACATGTACCGATACCGGTGGATTTGGAACAAAGTTAGCTTAATGAAAAACTGACTTTCTGTCACCTGATAACATGGGAGCAAACATTAGATATGGCAGCTGGTGTTTGTTATCAGTGGTCAACAGGTGAGAATTGGCAAAAAAAATAGTGAAAAGCAATGAAATATCAGATAACATCATTAGCAGAGACTGGCACATTTTATCATGACATACTGCAAAAAATCCTAAACCTTCCAGTGAACTTTTTATTGCTGGTTTAGTTTTGGCAGTCTGGTAATAAGGAACTGAGCAGGGCCTGCAGCCTGCGCAGACTGGATTTGAATCTTGGTTTCATAATATTACAACATGTCTACAGAGCGTGTACCAAACACCTATCTTCCTGACAACTTTGGTACACGAAGAATTAATGTACTGTTTTGTACTGACAGGAAGCCATACAAGTCATGCTCCAACCACCGCAACCTTTGTTCATTTCCAGATTCTGAGTTGTCTATAACTTCCAATATTCTCCACTAAAACCACATTAAAAAGCTGAGCAAATTCAGCGTGTATGCTGACACCTTGATGTAGCTTTTTGTCGGTGGGCTTTTGAACAGAAAATGTTGAAAGCTGCTCAATGAGAAGAAGCCACACAACAGAAAAAGGTTTCAGCCCCCTCAGCAGAACTAAGACATGCACTGCACAGCTTTGGATGGGGTGCTGGTTCAATACTACAAATGGCCGTGGAGAATAATAGAGAATGTGGGAGAAGGTATGACAGACAGGAGCTCTGCACTACATTCAGGGATCTTAACATTTAAAGTTTCACACATAGTAGTTACTTCCATAGCAGAAAAGAGCCAAGTGGCTAGATTCCATGTATACAACACATAAGTGAATATATCCTCCAGTGTGCAACGAAACACCACAGCTAAATGTATATACACATACACTGCATATGTGTGTGTGTCAGTGCTGATATCAGCAAGTCGCAGCCAACAAAGCCTTCTCTAGCCACCACCAGTGCTGCATTGTATCTATTGGTATGAAGACCCCAATGTAACATAGAAAATAGAACTGGCAACAAAAGAAACGCAGACGAGCGTTTGACTTGGCATTAACCCTGAAGCATACATCACACACACCGTCTTTTGACGTGTGTATGTGTGAAAAGAAGTAGCTAAATGCTGCTTTATTACCAGCATCTTCGGAGGTATGATGATAACGTTAGCTACTAACTCCACTGCAAAGACATGACCCGCTTACGTAACACCTAATGTCAGGGTTTGTTTATAGCTAACTAAGCTAGCTAGCTGCTAGCTTACTGCGACGCATCAGACACCATGACATTACAAACAAATGAGCGGCTGTCATGCGAATTACTGTTTACAATTGAATACAAACAAACATTCACAAAGGCATTTTAGACAATTTGCACGTTAACCCTACCTGTTGTTGCGGATGCTGGAGAACACACACAGCACCTGGTCCAAATAGGTGGCCATGGCGTCTCTCCATCGCTCGGAGAGCTGCGGGTCATTATCGGGACCGGGAGGCTGGTCCATCCTGGTGGACGACGGGTCGCTGTTCAGAGGACTCAGGTAGCCTTCCACCGGTGCCAGTTCAAGCTGCAGCTCACGCACGAAGGAACCGAACTTCCGCATGAGAAACTCCAGCCTCGGGGTCTCCTCCGAGCTGGAGCCGCCGCCGTTACACCCACCACCTATCCGCAGTTTGAGCTCGGTCCACAGCGCAGGGTAGAAGAGACACTCCCTCCATCGTGAACACACGGCCGAGGCCCGGAGCTTGTCTCGGTCGGACAGAAAGGAGAATATGTGAACGATAAGCTCGCTGGGCAAAGCCATGGCTCCGACACCCCCGCACAGAGCCATGGCGAGCTAAGAAGGCTGCTGTCAGAAAGCCGAGCAGATACAAATTAAATGTCACAACCGTTTTTAAAAGCCCAGCGCGGCAAGCGGCGAGTATCAGCGACACTTCTTCCTCTCGGTGAAAACAAACGTTTTTAAAGCTTTGCCTTCAATACTATTGGACCGCACCACTGCTGTTCAATGCACGGGGAACAAAACAATCCTCAGAAATATTAAAACAATGCCTGTGACGGGAAATGTGTCCTTATTTGTATTTGGTAGAATTACGATTGTACTTATTCAAACACATAAATGTTTAGTGACATTTGCACTGGAGTCTTGGTAAGCTGTGAATGCATCGCCTCATTGTCAGGTGAATGGTTTGGTCCTGAGTGCTGTTATTTTTGCCATACTGCTCTGCTCCACTAGGAGGCGCTGTTTCGCAGCAGGGGAAAAAAACACTGGAGCCAACACGTGATCTTTATTTTGGAGTTGGTTCCCCACCCACCCAGACACAACCCCTCCCGTTCAGCTCACACCCCGCTCCAAAGACGTTACAGGGCGAACAGAAACCACACCGCAGCATTAAATTGAAGTGGCAACAGTCTGACAAAACAGCCTGACAAAAAAAGGTATTCCACTCTAGTTCAACTTCTTTAGCACAACAATAAATGTGAAGCAATGAAATTGTTAGCTCTCAGGCTCCCTCCCAAAGTGCTCTCACAGATATGTATGACACATTTTAATCTAAGGAAAAATCATTAAGTGTGGCAGCTGAAATAAAGGAATATAATGTAATATCAAAGAAATTAAAATAAATGAGATGATATACGACTGTGGTAGACAGGTAAGTAATAGTAAACACAGCCTATAAATACTGTAGTATTGAAGTAAAGTATTGAGACCTGTTTGTACACAGGATTGATACCTAATCATAGACGTTGGAAACAGGGGTGCCAACATCGACATCTTCCCTTTACTGCACCAGACGTTTTTGTTTAAATAAATAATGTTTGCTTTGATTTGTCTGACTTTCGTTTCTAATTATATTTGCATCATAAAATTGGAATGAATGAATGGAAATGTCCACATCAACTATGGCACGCCAGTGCGCAATTTCCTTTTAATACCAAATCAAGTTGGAAATGTGCGCACATGGATTATTGATATCAATAGTTCTTTACAGAGAATCATGGCCACAACAGGAAGACGAAGAAAATGAATATTTCTGGCACAGAAAACGAGATGCTTGTTTGCTTTTGAGGTTAGAAAACATTTGTTATCAATTCTCCCATTCACGTTGTTCTTTAGCAGTGCGAGGACAGTGAAATCCATGCATCCATCAGCATTACGCACGAGTGTCAGCGCAGTATATTTCTACAGCGATCAGACTGGCTGCTTCACGTGCCCAAATCATGCGCGACAATCAGTGTTATCCCTCAGCCTGGGATATCATTTGAAAATGGATGTTTGGCACACGAACACTATTTATCTATTGAAGTTTAGTTGCGGTGGAGAAGGCAGAGTATGTGCTGAGACTGCGCTGTCTCCAGTGCGCTCTGTGCGGCATGACAGCACAGTCGTGTCCACTGCAGCGATTTCACACACAACAACTACATGAAAACTAAAATCGTACTTCGTGAAACATGCACAGTATTCATTCTTTAATGTTTTTTGATTTAATCTTGGATTTCTACAATCGATTATAAAACAGATACTGGCTGCGATCACCGCTGCGATCCCATGGAGGGAATGTGATGGCGAGACAGCGCTTTACAACTGAAAGGTGTTTATGGAATAATTGTTCTGCTTCACTCGAAGCGCAAGTACGGAAGTGCAAGTTTCTGGTAGAGTGGAGGCATAAAACATGGTGTATCTACAGTACAAGACGCAGGTACAGCAATGTGAACAGGTGAAAAGTATGCTTCCATCAGCCCGTCTCTCTCTTTTCCATTTGCCAACCTGCAGCCAAAAGTAAAATCTTTTCCAATGTTTTGGATTTTTAATGACATTTTCACACAAGTTTTTATGCTTATATTAAAAACAGTGTACAAAAGGTGGATTGAATTGTGAGAGTGAGGCAATGTGTAAGAGGAAAGGTCATTTGATCAGGCCTAGGGTGGTTGTAACCCAAGCTCAGAGACTGGAAGCTTGAGGGAGGGGGGAGAGGGAGGGGGAGGGAGTTTTATAAATCTCATACAATGAACTGCTGCGTGTCAGTCAACTTTTCTTTGCCATATTTGAATATTGTTTGTTTTTCACGTGGTGGTGGTGTTTGAATATACAAGTTGCCACTACCCAGCAGATAAACTATTCAAACCATCTTTACCAGCTTCAACATTAGATGATGTACACACTATTTCATCCAATAATTATAATTCAGGAAAGTAGTTATTCTGAAATTGGCCTTTTTGCATAATAAGTCATTTTAATTTTGATACTTAAAGCGTATTTTAATGCTAATACTAAAATAACATTTTGATTCCATAAGTTTAACTTGTACATCTTCCATCACAGCATCTCTCTTGATTGATTCCTTCATAGTCTTGTGTTGACAGAAGGAAGGTGTGCATCTGTGTGTGTTTTGACTGACTTCTTTCCTTTTTGAGGTGCTTTCAACCTAAAAAGATACCTGCTTGTTTAAGGAGGCTCCTGGTGGTAATCTTGTTTGAGGAGCAGTTTAGCCTCTATACATTTTATGATACCTGCAACTGATTTACTATTTAAAAAGCTTCAAACTATCCCAACATCACTGGGGTTTAAAACAAATCTCACAATACAAAGCAACACTTTAGATGTATCCAGACCAGTTAAGTTGAGAGTGTAGGATGACTAAGTGGAAGTAAGTGTTCTTTTTTCTTTTTCAAGGAAACCCTGGATGTAAGACAAACTTGAATGATCCAATTAGTGATAATATATATCTTAACAGGAGGAGCTTATGTATTAGATCATGTTATCTTCAGTTCAGAAGCTCATACGTACCTTTTTCATCCACAGTAAACAGCAGCAGCTCAGGTGGTGGATATAGATAAAAGAATGATAAAGAATGGTTAGGACAATCTTTGAATCAAAGCATATGCATATTATATGTATTTACTTCAAGTCAGGAGCTCATATGTACCTTTTTTGTCAAAAGGAAGACAAAAACAGAATAGAAAAGCCTTTGGGGAGCTTTCTTGCTGGTAAGAGATTAAAGCGCTTTGTTTTATTGTTCTTTGCAGCCTTTTGTCACAGCCAACAAGCTGAAAGTTCCTGTCCTGCCACATGCACCATGTGTCGATCACCCTGCCAGATGCGAGAGCTTCCTGGGGCATCACCTGTCCTGCCAGACCAAAGAAAGGTCCATCCAGCTACCGTGCCAAAATGTGGGGGTAGGAAGAAAAAGCCCAGTGTAAGACCCTTCTTGGGCAGTCACCAGCCCTGCAAGACTCAAAGGCTGGAATCACTGGTTCTGACAGATGCCAAGGCCAGTCATCAGTGGCAGAAAGGGTCAGTGCCAGATGTTCTGGTGTGGTGAAATTGTTGACAACTGTGTTGTGGAAGTGATGAAGGGCAAATGTGACTCGATGATTGCTCTGATGTTTCCACATGGCAAGCAGCTGGTCATCAGCACCCTCGAGATCAGCTTGAGGGATTGGTTCAGCATGAGGGAAAGCAGGAGCAACATGTGGGATAGCAGGAGGGAAAACACAAAGATCAGCAAACAGAAAAGCAGCATAGCTGACAGCATAGGGGACAGGAAAGGAAGCAGGATAGCCAAGGGGACAAGGAGCAGCATGATCTTGTTGTGGCCACTCCATCCCATCCCAAGAAGTGCTGGAACGGAGGATAGACAGGTCTAAGATCTAAGTGTCCCTCTCTCTTATTGCCAGCATCATTGTTATTCAGCTGGCCAGCCCTATTACCACAATATTCTCTGTTACCTCCACACGGGTCAAGCAGCCATCTGAAGCCTGTCCACATCATCAGGGGGAACTGGGTCATCGGGAGGCCTTTCAGCAACAGGGCATTCATTATTCATCGGGCAGAAGCCACCTGAGGAAGAAATAAAGTTTATAAAAAAGTCACACTCTGCACTTCCACAGAACTAACTTAAACATGAAGCTTAGATGTGTAATTCATCAGTATTGGCCATGAACATTTCTGGTACACTCCCATATATCTACATTAACTGTGCTGCACCAGATGCATTACAAGCACTTTGTAGTAAAGCCACCAACAAGCACTGTGCCACTTCCACATTTATTGTGCAGTTCTGCTTCTTTTTATTTGAAATATTGTATTTAAAAGTTTTCCTTGCACGTTTGATCACCATATGTAATTAAACTTAATACCATTCTGACGTATGGAAGCACGGTGACTGGAGTGCTGTGGAGATACTCTGACATTTGTTTGGCAGCTGATAACTGTTTGCAGCATACGTTAAATTGGGATGAATTGATCCCAATCACATTCAATCATTGATGTTCATTTGCATCTTCCCTTTAATGAGCACAGTACAACAGTGATGAGGGCCAGAATAACTGCATTCAATCAGATTATATTAGAGATTAGACTGACTGCTCAGTGAGAGAAGAATCGATCAATCTTAGTTCATCTCAGTTCTCCAACAGGTTGTGTAACAGTAAATGTATCATACATAGAAATTGTGGGACTTTTGTGGGTGTTCCTATGGATAATTGATTTATATGAGCTTAGATTGGCTCAATAGACAGAAACTCCTATAATGATGAACACATACAGCCAAGTCACTACAGTTCACACCCTCTGGACCCAGAGCACAACTGCAAGGTTCACCCCGCACACAATAAATGTCAATCAGTGCATGTTTTTACCTGGAATGTGTAAACCCAAATGACACGACACGTCTGCTACCCACCTAAGACAATCACTTTGTTTTTATATTGAGTGAATGTGTCTCTTCTGATTCCTGTGTACCCTGTGGGGCTTTAATTGCTGCTGAGATGATATAGAGGAGCCCAGGGGCACCCAAAAGTTCCAGGTTCATGTGTGGTGATTGCTGTGGTCATTTGGCTATCTGTAAATTTGTTTGGGAATATGTGAATACACTCAACTAAAACACAATATCCATGGACACGAAAGGGTGTTCAGTTGGGTGCTGCTTTAATA
This sequence comes from Pagrus major, assembly GCF_040436345.1. Classification (NCBI taxonomy): domain Eukaryota; kingdom Metazoa; phylum Chordata; class Actinopteri; order Spariformes; family Sparidae; genus Pagrus; species Pagrus major. The sequence goes on along the minus strand of NC_133230.1, from coordinate 28,490,345 downwards.
CCTGTCTTGATATGGGGGTATTTATCTGAATCTAGTTTTAAGACCTTTATTACTTGAGCTTATAATGTTCTTACATAATGCATATTCCTAAATTAATATGTCTTTAACATAAGGGCCTTGCAGAAAGTGTAGGGCCATCATAGGAACACTGCACACAGTGTTCAGAGAGTTTAGGGTTTTTTGCCCCAGGGTGTCTGAGAAAGGTAAAATATTAATTCTAATCAGATTTCTGTCGTTTCCACAAAGTTTTGACGTAATTGTAAGAGGTTGGCAATGCAGGGAAGGAAAGGTCATGTTGGCCTGGGGTGGTGGCTGTCATTGAGCTCGTGCAACTTGTACTGTACAGTCTCCATATCTGTAAGTAACAAGTGTGTGTGTGCAGCTGACCCTTAAAGGTTTAAACATCAAAGTTTGGCATTAATATTCAATGTATTTTGTCAATATTAATTTCTTTCTCAAGTATTACTAATTCAAACACAGAATCAGCACTGGATTGTGGCTGTAATGATTGTGGGTATTTAGAGCATGATAGTCATTCAGTACCGCTTATCACCACAAGATAGCAGTATAATGACTCAGCACAGCACCACCAGTGAACTGAATCCTCCTTAAAACTTTTAATCACTTCTGTGCCTCTATCTCATCCAGTCTTCTTTAGTCTCAATCGCTGATTTCTTGACAGGAAATTACTTAGAGGAGATCAAGCGTGGAGAAAGAAAGAGAAGAAGATTCTCTGTTCAGGTCTAAGTGAACACCACTTACAGGGTGTTCTGGAAAAAATTAGAGCATTTTATCTCAAGTAATTGACAACTGTGATCTTGTAATAAAATTACCAGTATGTCTGATGTAAAAGTCCATCTTCTGTGACTGTGCTAGGAAGTATTTTATCTTTGATGCATTAGTTAAAGTTACCACTGGTTAATTTATGTCACATCAGATTTATTCCCCTCAAAGTGATGATGAATCACCGTTGTGAAAGTCTGACTTGTGTGGCCTTATTTTTTGTACTCAAAGTTTAGCAATAAATAGGGAAATTACATAAATTTATAATTATAGCCTATTCTAGAAATACAGTAATGGATTAAACACAGATGATAGGCACATGCAAACTCAGAGTAGAATAAGACTACAAACAATGACAAGTTTGACTGTTCAGTTGCATTCAAGAAATAGAAACATAGCAAGGTTATATACAAGATTAACACACATATAGTCAAGGACAAAAAGGAATACACAACAGATTATAACCCTCACTCATTCATTAATCTAACTGACAAAACTACAGGGCATTAGAAAAAAACGTTAAAAAGTTAATGAACAAATTAATGGGTAAATTATGTTAAGTCCAGTCCAGTTAATTTATGGATCTTTTCAGCTAAAATCCTCACATGTTGCATCTTTAACAAGATTGTACATGCTACCTACCGAGCCAGCTAACTACCATCAAGAAAGTTTGTATTTCTGATATTCACAGATCTGCTTCTTTTGCTCAACACGGCTGACACACCTGTGAACTGACCAGAAAGCTAATGCTCTCCACCTTAACACATGGTGAAAATCAATAATGCTATATAGATGAAAGGGTGAAAGAGGGCAGAACATGACATGACTTGTTGATCTATAGCGATATTATTTGTTGAGTGTGCCTTGTTAAAGAGAAAAAGGGTATTCCAGTTTAAAAGAACCTCATTTCAATGTCTTCTGTTCAGGTGTTAATTGTTCCGTCCACATATTCAATCAGGCTGCAGAGTTTTCCAGTGGATAGTAAGGTCATCTTTTCAGCAGGAGTTCTGGCTTCCTACTGAGGTGTCCTTGAGCAAGATACTTAATCCCACTTGCTGGCTTATGCTGCACCCAAACCAGAGGGCAAAACACACTTTTCCCTCTTCAGAAATTAAAGTACACCACATCAAATGAGGCTCAATGTTGCTGAATACCAATGTGCAGGAGGGACGTGCCAAAACTATCAATCTCCACTACCCAATTGTGAGATAATCTGTTTTATTTCCACCTGCAGAGTCTGATGGCAGCTGCTACGGCTCTCACGTTGATACCTTAATGATGCTTCACACATTACTCTGGAAAGATGAGCGCTTCCCCCGATGATGAATTCCTGTCTGCAAAAACGAGAACAAAGGAGGGTTGATAGCAGCCAAGTGTGAGTGGTGAAAATTGAGTGACTGCAGAAACAACAAACAAAGGAAAAGTTCAGATTTCAGTTGCGGTTTCCATTAACAAGAGCCTTTACCAGTCTGCTTCCTTTGTTACAGCCTGCTAATCAATGACATCCTTGCAAACTCTATCTCGGTGCTGTGATTGCTTGCAGACGCGCCGGTGTCTTCCTCTGAATACTCATCAGCTCCGGGCTTTCACAGCTCACATTTTTCTCTATATGCATTCCCCTGCACTATGCTGTCACAGGGACTATGTTTCATGCTGTCACGCCACCAAGACAACAACATAAAAAGGCAATAAAATGAGTAAGAAACAAGAGCATTTTGGTTTTGTAGCCTCACCTTTCGATAAAAACATCCATTACGATGTGTACACAGAGCTTTTTTACATGTTCAAAGATTTTCAAATTGAACATAAAGAGGACCTACTGATCTGTAATGTGGTAGATGCACTGAGAATGTGCTATCTATCTCTGTGAACACAACCATTTAGTGGTGGATCACTGGCGTCACAGTAGCTGCAGGTCCTCTGCAAAGCACTGGGTAGTGGTAGAGCTCCATGACTGATTCATGCATCCCTGTGAATGTGTGTTGAGGTTACTGAGTGCTATTAAAAACAGATAGTGAGGGCTCCATTTATAGGCAGACAGAATATCAACTGGAAAAGCAGCTAATAGGATGACTGGATGGATTGATGTATGTATGGATGAATAAACAGGTATGTATACTGTAAACTGAAGTTTTTTTCAGAGTAAAAGGTAAGTTCAAATGCAGTATGACTTTGGAGAACTACCCTCACACTAATCAGTATCGTCTCTCTTTTGACCGACCACTGATGTTTTTTTAAAATGGTAAGACAAGTCAGCTGGCATGAAGGGGTCTTACCTGGTCACATGCCAATATATGTACGTTTATGATACGGGCTCGAGTGTATGTAGACATGTTAGGGTGCTATTGTTAACATTATAGTTATGGTAAAGTTAGCCATTGCTCCTGCCTGACCTTGTAGCATAGGTTAATGTTTAACATTAGCACCATATTTACCCCAACGTTTTATCATTTAACCTGTACATTAACCTACAAGTCAACTCAATCAAATTAGTTAAATATGTCTAATGTAACGTTAGCTTAATAACATTAACATTTCAACACCATATTTCTACAACGAATACCTCTAAGCTAACTCCAGAAAACCACAATTATCTCTTTGATTCTTATCCAAGCATGTATGCTGAGTTATTTCGGTTAATTCACCCATCAAGCTACATTTAGTTAGGATGGCCATTTCAACTGTTTATCTAACACTGACCGCTCTTGACAAAGTGCCCAGAGTGAGCTGTGTGCTCCAAGAGTGTGGTGCTCTGAATAACCACATGGTTTATTCCAACAGCCCTTAGAATTTACGAATGGTCCAGTCTGTGCCAAAGTGCACTCTAGTGCTGGGAATGACTATTATGTTAAGTCCAAGATGGAATTTTTGTAACTGTTTTACAGGAATACAATAATATTACATTGCTCTCAGGGGAAACAGTCTTTTTTAGCTGTACAAATGTCAGCAGTAGGTCAACATTTGAAAAGATTTATATAAATCAAGACTGGGTACATTTTGCCGAAAAAGGACCTCTGTAGCCACACGTGATAGTCACGTAAAGCCTACTTTAAAGTAAAACAAGTCATAAATTCAGCAAACTGACTCAGTAATGACATAGCAAAGTATGCTACTATTAGCTCACATTAGCCACTCTAAGCCACTGGTCATGCAAGACCAACTAATATCTGTGATGTGTATTAAATGCAATAAGGGTGTGTTTTATATTCATCTTTCAAGTTTTTCTTTCCAAGTAGAAGAACATGTTGTCTCCTCTTCAAAAGTTACACAGTCTTGCTTTAAAACCCCGTTCGAAACAAAGTTCTCCTCCTCAGGGTTTCACTGTAAGTTAACAATCAGAAGATGACTGGTGTAAGAGAGTGAGGAGCTGCAGTTCAGCAAGGTTGAGAGGAAAAAGCAGGAGAGGCTGGAGGGGTGAAAGAACACACTGAAGGGACTGTAGAGAGGAAGATGGCCATTCTCAAGAAGAGACTGATTCACAGGCAAGCTCCTTCACCAGGATGTCTGTCTGAGGACTGGGTGGAGAGGCTTGACAGGCAGCTGGCCATCAAGCTGAGTGCGTTGTTGAAGCTGTTCCACTGCCAAATGCAAGGATAACATGCAGAATACTGTGCTGCTGCTGCTGCTGCTGGTGAATAGACTATATACTTTGTAAAGCACCCCAAAGCTTTCCTTATTGCATTTGGAAACACTACAGAAAGCCCAGAATGTCTGAGCAAAATCAAAATGAATTGAAAATGAGTTTGCTATGTGTATGTTATACAGCACCAGCCCAATGGCATGCAGACCTGAAAAAATCCATATCAATACCACTGGATTTGTGTACAGGGTCATAAATGTTTCAGGCATTAATACCAGAAGAAATATTGGAGGATTTTTCTTACATATGAGGCCATATGAGGCACGCATAGAAAGGACAACATATCTTATTTGGGGATAAAACTGCATATATGTGGAAACAGGAACATGGAGAGTCCTGACCTCCAAGCAAGTTTCATTCAAAGAGCATCCCACTGCAAAGTGTGGTTGGTTATATAAATGCAAATAATACTGAAAAATATTGAAATAATACTGGTTCAGCCCCACTGACATTATTTCAAAGATTTGTAACCTTCAATTTGCAATATGAGATCATTTCTGATATGTTTCATGAAATGAAAATAAATGCCACACTACGCTTGTGATCATTACATCGCAGCAGCCCTGTGGGAATTTGTAAACCACAATTTGCTTTCTGCATCAAAGCAGTGTTCACAAATTGCTTTTGTCAAACAGACCCTGAATGACGGGGCGTGTAAGCTAGTAAAACATCATAATGAATGGGCCCTTCATTACGCAAAAAATTTGTGTCATGACCAGACTAAAAGGCATAACAAGAGGTGAATGAACGCATCAGAATGGTGACCTGATTTAATTTAAAGAAGCAATTTGTAAGATATGGCTGGAGATTTGTTTAAAACATTTTAAAAAATGATTTAACATTATCAAAAGAGTGGGACAAACAACAGTGTTGATGTAATATCAGAGACGTTTATATACGGTGTTGTCGAGATGTCTACTGAAGTTAGCATGCTAGCCAGCTGGCACCGGCCTGTGCTGTCTTCTAATACCACTTTGTATGGCAGGAGGCAATAGTCTGATAGCCCTCGTAGTTTCAGCTATGTTTTCTACATAGTCTAAAAAATAAAAAATAATTCTCAAAATGTCAAGAAAGGAAATATTTTAACACCTCTTTTCTGTACTAAAAAAAAAAATACAACTGCACATGTCAGAATTCTAATTTCTCTCTTTTAATCGAACTAAGACAAGCTTATTTGCCCTCCTGTTGATGCTCTCAGTTGTCGGCCGCTTGGTGTCTCTACTGTCCCCACCGGGTGGGTCTTCTCGTCCTTCGAGTCATAGTCCTGATCAGAGCCTCTGTAAATCCCCTTCATACTGTATTCATACTGTATTCCCTGTCTTCAAACTGACCTCCATAGGTCTTGGGGGCTGTGTTCACACCCAGTTCTGTGTTCATCCAAGTTCAGTCTTATGCTGCTAAACCTGGTTGATCTGAGCTCTGCTGCCCTTGGCGACTCCACCTGTGATCAAAGGACCCGGTTCAGGCAAACTCTCAGGCCACTGGCTCCACGAGTAATGAGCTAATTAATTACCAGTAGCTGGCATGGATGTGATGATTCGGAGGCAGAGCCCTGTTCATCTATGAAAACTGCTAAGTGTGGCATGAAGCTCGTCTGCTCTGTGGCACCATGTGTGCATGAGAGACTTCCGAGCTGGCTAATATCCGGTTTACCACCCGGCTAACAATTTTTTTTCCGTGTTCATCCATTATGACAATTTTTAACACAGGCTTGGTGGCATTTGCAAATAAAGTACAGTAGATGTTTTATGAGCTTGTTATTATCTCTGGGTCATATGTGTCTACATGGTAAAGTAGTGGAATTACCTCTGGATCTCTTTCTCAGAGAGCCAAACTCAAATCCAGCTGACCAGGCTAGGTTTTAAATACAGATAATAGTCACACACAAATCTTTCACTTCCGTATGTCACAAATCTCTTTGCAACTCCAGGATGTCTGTTCCTTTATTAGGTTCAAGTGGAAAGGCGTTGCCTAACTGTAGCTTCACAATAGAGCGCCCTTTAAAATCGGATGCAAGCGAAAAGCTGTGAGTGCAAAAGGAGCCCATCAGTGTTCAGTGTATTATCCATGAGGAGTGATTTGCAAATTTGCTTCACCACTTACGATGGCATACTATCTCTGTAGTGATGCGATTTGCAATACATGTGGGGATTTACTTCCCAGCATCTTAGTGATGTGTTAAATGGGTGTATGTGTGTGGGTGGCATGAGATGTTGTTGTTATTGAGACGCTGTGCTTAATGCGGTCGGCCAGGCATTCTTCACATAACCAGAACATCTTGTTTATTATGAGGCTGTCTGAATAGCCTTTTCCCAAAGAACAGGACTGTAGCTACTTGTTAAGTGGAAATAACAGTCTGTAGTCAAACCTTGACATATTTTTCAATTGCATGTAATCTTGAACATTTTCAAGAGTTTCAAAACACCACTAATAAAGAGAAAAATGGAAGAAATTGTATGTGTTGAAAGTGTATTTGTTCTCTCGTCCTGCTCCCTTCATTGTCAAGGGCATTGTTATAGAAGAGGAGAGAAGAGAATTTAAGGATTTCATGACAGACTGGCATCTTCTTTATGGGTTTGGCTGTCAATCACGATGTTTTACCCCCTTTAAAAGAATGTGACCTATAGTGCAGCCAGCCACCAGGTAGCAATACAGATGTTTTGGCTTCACTTTTGGGGAGCTGTCATGATGTCCATCTTTATATACAGTCAGTGTTTTGAACCATGCACTGCAGGTAGGCCTATGTTTGGCACATAGAGTATCCACATATCCATGGTTCTGTGGATACTCATGACTGTGGTTGGTTGGTTCACCACTTTGTTCCAGACTGAAATATCTCAACAGCTATTTCATCAATTGCCATGGAATTTTGTACAGACATTTATGGTCCCCATAGGATCAATCTTCCTAACTTTGACTTTTCCTACAGTGCCACCATGAGGTAGACATTTTAAGTTTCTGGTGAAATTTCTTAACACTTGTCGAATTGATTACCATTAAACTTGGTACATACATTCATGTCCCCCTCAGGATTAATTGTAAATCACATTGGGGATCTTAACTTTTTATCTAGTGCCATCAACAAGTCAAATTTTGAATTTGTCCAAATCTTTGTTTTAAGACCAAATACCTGCAAAACTAATGGCATTCAAATAAGATGCAGTTGCACTAATGCTTCATTCTATTGTACTTGGAACTCGGACAAAAATTACCTCCGACACGGAAAAGTGCAATGGAAAGGTCATCCAAGTCAGAATCCCAAGTCAGAAACCAACTTCCCTGACCTAAACACAGATGACATCGCAGCAGTATGACGGTGCATACAATGAACAATTAACTTTGACCTTTTCATCACTTTTTACTTAATTTACTGTCTGAGCTGTGAGCTTGCGAGCATGCGGTAAGAGCCTACTCCTGAGATGAAAGCTGTGGCTGAAATATATTATACCCTGTTGGACCAGAAACTAGAGAAAAGGGTCAAATCTTCAGTTAGAATTTGCATATACAGTGCAAAACAAAATATCTATAAGGATAAAACATAAGATAAAACTTTGCATATTATTTATAAATTATTTAGAGGTCTACTTTGTAAGAATGTTGATTTTTGAGAGTCATTCCCAACTTGTCAAATGCTGATGGATGCTTTGGGATTGTAGGTCGGGTTCGGTCGCGATCCCAAAGCATCAGTATTTGTGTCATGTTCCTGTCATTTTATTCATTATAAGTGTTTTCCAGGATTTTGTGGTGTCTTTTGCCTTTTTTCCAGTGTTCTGTTTTCCCTCCTGTTTACTTGTGCTCCTCACCAGCCTAATTTTCCTGTTTAATTAGCCCAGCTCTGTTACCTGAGTTCCTCCCAAGTCTGCTTTCCCTCCACACCTGCACTGCATCTCCTTTATTAACCTTCCCTCTTCCCAGTGTTTTTGCAGTCTATGAGCCCCTTCCCTATTTTTCTAGTGTTTTTCCATTCATTACCCTCAGCTGCGGTTCTCTGCCTCTCTCCACCTGCACCTCATCCCCTCGTTAAGTCCAGTCTTTTGTTCAGTCATTGTCAAGTCATCTGCTTAGTTTCCGTGATCCTGCTGTTGTTGCTTCCGTGATCCTGCTTTTGCTGTTTCTATGATCCTGCTTTTGCTGTTTCTATGATCCGGCTGTTGCTGTTTCTATGATCCTGCTTTTGCTGTTTCTATGATCCGGCTGTTGCTGTTTCTATGATCCTGCTGTTGCTGTTTCTATGATCCTGCTTTTGCTGTTTCTATGATCCTGCTTTTGCTGTTTCTATGATCCGGCTGTTGCTGTTTCTATGATCCGGCTGTTGCTGTTTCTATGATCCTGCTGTTGCTGTTTCTATGATCCGGCTGTTGCTGTTTCTATGATCCGGCTGTTGCTGTTTCTATGATCCTGCTGTTGCTGTTTCTATGATCCGGCTGTTGCTGTTTCTATGATCCGGCTGTTGCTGTTTCTATGATCCGGCTGTTGCTGTTTCTATGATCCTGCTGTTGCTGTTTCTATGATCCTGCTGTTGCTGTTTCTATGATCCTGCTGTTGCTGTTTCTATGATCCGGCTGTTGCTGTTTCTATGATCCGGCTGTTGCTGTTTCTATGATCCGGCTGTTGCTGTTTCTATGATCCTGCTGTTGCTGTTTCCGTGGTCCTGCTGTTGCTGTTTCCGTGGTCTTGCTGTTGCTGTTTCCGTGGTCCTGCTGTTGTTGTTTCAGTGTTCCTGCTGTTGTTGTTTTTCTGTGAGCCTGCTGTTGTTTTTCTGTGAGCCTGCTGTTGTTGTTTCAGTGTTCCTGCTGTTGTTTTTTCTGTGAGCCTGCTGTTGTTGTTTCCCTGATCCTGCTGTTGAGTTTCAGTGTCCAACTGTCCCTAATAAATGTCATCCATTGATATTTCTTCTGCCTGCCATATTGTGCATTTGGGTCCACCTTCTCTGCTCTCACCGTGACAATTTGATAAGTTGGGAATGAGACACAAATCAACTCCTTTCAAGGTGGACTTTAAGGTTGCAATAAGGAACAGCTATCAGCAAATTAACATATGACACTAATGATAATGTGCTGCTGTTTTGGGAAATGAAGCTGTGCCTTTGCTGTGTTCTGCTACACCTGCAACAGCAGCTTGGCTAATTATATAGACAATTTTGAGGTGACAACTTGTCTCACCAGTCAATAAGGCTCCTGATGATACTGAAATGTGCACACACCAGGCAGAAGTCCATATAAGAGCTTAGTTTGTAAAATGCTCAGTATTAAGTTGTTAACAAGCAGCTTTGTTGGATGCTCATTAATACACAGAAGTAAGTACATGGGGCAATTTAATCCTCACATGTTTCAGAGTTGCCAGTGAGTGAGTGTGTGTGTATTCTGACAACAACACAATGATTACCTGGTCTGTTCATAATGACAGTTTAGTAAAACATCAACTGAAGACCCAACTAACTAAGTGACACTCAGATCATCCTGCAGCCTGTTAAACACTGAAAAACCCTGTTCAGATGTGTGCATCAAGGGCAGTAACACGCAGGTTTATATTTAGCACGTGAATCAGCGATGCTGCGATTGAAAAAGACTGTGTGTTACTTTTGTAGACGCGCGAGTAATCAACTTGTGAATCAGGGATCTGTGTATGGTGCTTGGAAGATACGACCAAAAACGTACAGTCTTTGCTCCTGAGCCACGCACAAAGCCGCCGTGTTGTGTTGACTGTTGCTGGTTGACATGTACACCAGCATGAAGCAGAAGGAGTTCAGTGAACGCTATGCATCCAGTGCCTTTTGGAGTCTGGTTACCTCTGAACATTAAGGGGAATAACTAACTTTCTTCCAGCTTCTGGAGGATCTGATGATGTGCTGAGGGTAGGCACAGAAACAAAATATCACATTTTTAAAAAGTGTAGAAAAGTGTTAAGCATCAGGCCTAGAAAACTGAAAAAGAAACCAGACATCGTTAGTGAATCTGAAAGAAAAAAGTTGGCTTGGCTTTACTTCAGTCAGGATTTCTAAATACAAGTCTTGTGTTGTGTACACTGAGGCAGTAGCCAGGCTTTGAATTGGATGGACAGATGGACACATTGGCCGTCTCAGAAATGTTTGTGCTGCCATGCAACAAAGTACACTCGGGTGTAAAATCTCAAACTAATTTATTGCATGGGAACATACAGCTTCCCCGCTCAGTGTCAACAAAGCAACAGCAGACACAACCTCCGTTCTGCTTTTTCAGCCTGAAGGGAAGAATTTTGGGTTCCTCACATATAAATTGAAGTCGTTGAAAGCACACTTATGAATTATCAGAGACAAACACAATGTGAGTGGTAGTCTAATCTGACATTGCACATAATGAAATGTTTTGACAGAGTTGCCCTGAGTCCCATAATTAGACAGGACTCAGTCTTTAAAGATCATTTGCAATTTCCATAGAGCATTTACAGCCATGTTGACCTGCCAGGTCCGTTAGGTTAGTGTTTTTAGATTTTTCTGGTTCTTTTAGCTTTAATGAGACTCATTCACACCTTCCAGCTTTTCAATTACTGAATTTTAAAGCGTACAAGGTTGACTCTCTGAGAGAGGTGCCTTTTGGCCTTCACCATTTAGATAAAAAATACCAACAAATTACATTTCTGATCAATTCATCTGATAAAGAGGTTGTGTAACATTCAAGAAAACACAATTTCCCACCTCATGATTGAAGTCTTTATCATTATTAGGCATTTCTCTCTGGCAAAACCTCTATTTGATTTCAACCCCGTCACAGACAACCTGTAGCCTGCTTGATCTGAAAAGATATGTAAAGAAATGATTTTACTTTCTTATCATTTATATGTCCCTTGTTTTAGATCACCAATTCTAATTAGAAATATGATTTTAGAATCCACATTGTCTGACCACCAAAGCCTGTCATCACTACTCTATGAGACAATGTCAGGCACATTAAAATAAGAAATTGGTAATAATTTCATATTATAGTGATTACCCTACACATTCTACACACCACAGAACAACAATAGGTTACATTTCTATTTAACCCTTAGATAACAGAGTTGAAGGTAATTCAGCAGATCAGAAATCTCTTATATTTAGCTAAATTGTTGTTTATTTTTCCCTGAATAATTGTTTGCTATGATTTTCTTCATATGACAAAGGAATGAATGAATGAATGATTGAATGAATGAATGAATGAATGAATGAATGAATGAATGGGATTTAAAAGCATATTGGTGGTTCATTTCATTGAAAAACCTTTAAGTGAGCCTGGGGGACTTAAAGGGCACCGATTTCAGAGAACCACCCACAACACGACTATCACTTTGGTCTTAGATTATCTCTTGTCTTGACCTCAGTTTGTGAGACTTGATAATTAACTATCAGCCAATCTGACATTATCTTAACCAAAACAGGCCCACTGTGCAGTTTTATCCCCTTTTTATTCACACTCTACACCGCTGACTGTAGACATAGTCAGGTTTTCGACTCCAAAAGTTTTCAAATGACACGACTCTAGTCGGTCTACTCAAGGCAATGGACTGGCCTACAAGAGAGGCTGAATTATTTATTAGCTGGTGTGATGCATTTTATTTTTTTTAAATTGAACATTGGGGATGAGCAAAAAGTTACTTGTTCATTTCAGAAGGAAGAAGGAGTTCTTCCCAGGGATAACAAGACTGGCACTAAGGAGAGCGCATACCTCCACACAAACTAACTCATAGATTAAAGCCATTGCAATATGGATGATTTTCTTTCGTCAAGATCCATACATTACTCCCTGAGAAATTAACAAAAATGTAGAAAAACATCCTATCTCGCAATGTTTAAGAAACTGAGAAAAAACTCCTTGATGAGCGGAAATAGGATGATAAGAAAGCCTGGCTCAGTGGTTGGCTTTACCACAGACTCCCCGAGGTCTCTGTAAAAAAGAGAACAAACTAAAAATGCTTTCGTATTTTGAAGGCCAAGGTCATTTTAACGGACTCAGCGGCTCATTTGGTGAGCGACTAGTAATGCCTCTGTGTTCGACTAAATGACTCAGAAGGTCCTTTGTTCCAGCAGTCAGATTATTTAATGAACACTGTTAGTTGCGGTCTGGATCCGTTGCACCTTTCAGCTGTTAATCATGTCTCTAATGGCTTTTTACTGTGTTATTAATTGATGTATTGTGTACCGTGGATGCCATGTCTATATTTGTTTGCCGTCTGTATTTGATTTGGTGGCAAATGAGTTTCCGCACTGAGGATTAATAAAGCTGTCTCATGCACACACGCACGATCAAACGCATGATCCCCTCATGGCTCACGCTAGGCAGATATAATGAAGAGACAGAGTAGTTAAATGTAAGGTAGGTACCTATTTAAAGAAAGATTTACCTTGTACTTCATTTCAAGGGAGTGCCATTGCTTCACTGTTGTTTATGTTGTTTGCACAGCACACCATATTAACATGGTCCTGAGTTAACATATTGTGTGAATCTGCAGCTAATTTAGCTGCCGTCAGCTGTCATGGCACCATCTACAAGCAGACTTGAAAGAGAAATAAAACCGAGCCATCAAAAACAGCTCAAAATATGTACACTAAATTGGACTGTCTCGAGCTCCTGCCAACAATGAGAAACAGCACCGCAAACCTGAAACAGAACTAAGAATATAGAACCACACACAAACACACACAGCAAATACTTATACCGGGTATTTCAGTAGTAGGTAAGCTCCTTGAGAAGCGTCACCGTGGTCTTAAGCTGCCGACAGCACTGACTGGAAGCTCTGCTTGCACCCTAAAGCGATTTCTGAGCAGACAACTGATATTAAGAATGATTGAGCTGGCAGCAGAGGCAGGAAACACACCACAAACACAATTATTTTCTTCATAAAGTTTACCTAAAAAAAGAAGGGTTTGTGCATGCTGTTGCTATTATCAACAGAGTAATATTGAGAACTGTCAGGTTATAACAGCAAGTTTTTATAATCAAACAAGTACATCTGCTTTACAACCTTCTCTCACCCCTCTACAGACAAAGAGCTTTCTATAGAACAGATATCCTGTGGATACCACCTAGTTGGAAGAACGCTTCCAAGCTTAATGACTAGTACCCTGCTGCTGTGGCACTTCTGAGGCAGCAGCTTCTTCCAGATTAAATGCCCCAGTTTACTCTGGCAACTCCTTTTCCCAGATCTTCATCAGCCAGTTCTCTGAGCCCAGGTGAGCCTCACTCTTGCTCCAGCGATTTTCTGGCAGGTGAAGCCCTCAAACAAGTACTAATGCTTTCGCTGGAACACCGAGGAAGACAGACAGATGGGAAGATGATTATTTATAAGCAATGTAAAGTAATATCACAGCATATCTCAGTGTGGCGGATAAGTAATCTAATTGAGAGAGCAAGCGGGAGAAGGAGAGGAAGAGATGAAAGATTGCGAGAGAAGCTGCAGATTTAAAGACAGTCAGATTGTAATATATTCAGAAGTACACGTATAAAATGCCACACATGTATATGACATGTATGCTCAATCGCTTCTCATTATCAAATATGATATTGACCTATGTGGAACTGGTAGTGGGTCAATAAAACAGGAGAGAGAGCGATAGAGAGAGAGAGAGAGAGAGTCAGCAGGCTGTAAGATTCACGTTTATTTTTTACTTTTTATTATTGTGTAAGTGTGATACTGTCCTTTGGCTGCTGTGACTAAGGGATTTCCCCATTTGCGGGACAAATAAAGGAATTCTGATTCTGATTCTGATATTTCATGTGTATAAAGAAGGATTGATTTCAGTGTCTCATCAGATCAGGATTAGCTGTTACTGTGCTGTTACTGGCCTGTGTGATCGTCATAACTTCCAGAATGAAGAAAATATAATAATTATCTTAACAATCTCTATTCAATAAAAGTTTCCCAATCATATTCAATATCATTAAAAGGATTCAAAAACATACATATATGAAAACTAGCTTTAGCGATACTTGAACCAAAACTACCTATTACCCTGTCTGTTAGCTGCCATTCCAGGTAACTGGAGGAAAATGATATTTAGCATGGATACGTCATCTCCTATCATGAATGTCTGTATAAATCATTGTTCAAGGTCGATGTTTCCCTGGATAAGTGAGACCTTTGACCTGCTGGTGGTGCTCGAAGAAGGGGCGACCAATGTCAGTAGATATCATCCTGTGGACACCATGCATATCTGAACTACATTGCATGCCAATACATGCACTTATTTCATTCATAACAAAACAAAAACTGTTGAACTCCCAAAAAAGAGAGAAGAGAGAAGAGAAGAGCCATGGAGTTGCCAAAGACAGCAGGATTCATCCTCTGGGGAATGTCTGTACAAACTTTCAAGGTGATCCATTGTATAGTTGTTGAAATATTACAGTTTCAACCAAAGTAGCCATCTCAACACTCTCGCTGCTTTTGTGTCGACAAAACGATTCTTCACAAATACCAGCTTCCTAAAATTGGCATTTGTGGTACCTCATTGGATTTAAACAGAGACGTGTTTGTCAAAATGTCCACAAAAAAATTCTGGTGATTAATGTCCACTGTTCTTTACTCCCACTATGTTCCTAGCACATATTTGTGACAAAGGGCCTTTCCATGTTAAAGTTTCTTTAAAGGACTATACACTATAACATTGTCAAGTTGTTTCAGAGTAGTTATTATCCATGGCGGAGGCGACTGCCACCCCTGGTCTCACATTTGGGTTTTGAGAGTATTGTTAGGGGAGAGGCTTTTTCTAAGTTTTGCATAAAGTTAATGCAAAACTTTGCTCAAGTTAGTCACTAAATGTGGCACAAGTTCAGATTCAGCTGTCATTCAGATACCTGTTCCCACAACCTTGCAAATTCCCCCATTAGCCTGTAATAATACAGCCCTGAAACAACCTGCCAGCACCCACTGACTAGCTGTGAAGGATGCAGTACCTACACTGTTTTTATAGTGCTTTAATAAGAAGTTCACAGGAGACAGACTTTTCATCACTGGTTCAGGTACTGGACATCTGACCCATGTGATATACTTTCCAAGATGAATGGTGTACAGCCCCTTGTGTACATAACAAACTGTGCAAACTAAAGTGTCAGTCGGATAGAAAAACTGCCATCACTGGGGCATCAATGGTGACGGATGGACTGAACTCTGTTTCAAAGGTAAGCTGTTTAAACCACTTTATGGGGCAAATGTTTTTGAGACTAAATGTCTGTAGTTAGATTTTGCTCTGCTGTTTCAGCGACTCTTGGTGGTCCGCTGTAAAAACAATGGACGTTTGGATGTTGCTACTCCTGCCTGTTGCCCACTGTGCCAGGCTGTAGTACTTTTGTTGTAACAGGCTTGGCAGTCTTTCTTTTCCCGTCTTTTTACGAGGGTGTGCCAGGCCATATGCTGCTGACCCCCCTGCTGGGCGTAACTGATTCATTTAACTTAAGTTTCGGAACCTAATAGTCTTTGACTGACGAGGTCCACCTCAAATGAGCCCACACACACTAAGATATCAGGCTACTAGAGGGAAGTTGTTACCACATTAATCAGTGGAACAATAGTACCGAGTACTAGTCCAGTCAATTTGTCAATTTATTGGGTTCTTAAGACCAAGTGTAGTAAATTTGGTGGTCATATCTGCCAGGAGAAAGTTTGCTTGAAGTTTCTATTGATGTGCAAATCTCTGAACAGTTCTGTGAGCTGTGAGCAGTCAAAGACTCATTAGACATGTCAGCTGTGCTCTATGAATACCATGTTAGACAATCCCCTGCTGTGCTTCAATGCCTTTCCAGCATCAGTCATTGTGACTACATGGCAGACTGTACAGGTCTCCTCAAAGGAAAATGGAAGACCTTGTTCAAATAGTTTAATTCAGTAGAGAAAAAAATGACATTGGCACAAAGCTACAAGGAAAAAGATTTGATTTCCTTGTCAAGCAAATCAGGTAGACTATGGTGCATAGTATGGTGGCTATGCAATTCAAAATATGTTTTTTTCCCCCCTGTAATATATTTGTTTTCAGCCTGTGTCGTGGAATCTCAATGCTTTTGAACTCGTTCTAAGGGCACCACTCCGAAGAGGAAAATTGAAATCGAATCAATAATTTCTTAAGTTTTCAGTCAAATATCTAAAAGTGTGACTTCTCGATTAAACTGATATCCGTTCTCCACTTCAAAGGAATACACAGAGACGACTTGGTCTAAATTAAAATGTTTAAAACTTTAAAAAAAGTAAATATTAACACAAATGACTTAAATTAAATGATTATCAGACATGAATATTGAACGTACACAAGCAATCAAAATGGTGATAGTGAATTGAATGAGGAATGAAAATGCAACAATTGGTGGTTGAATTATTGTTACATTTTCTGCTTTTTAGATTTAGCTACATAAACATTTCCTGTCAGTGCAGATCAACCTGCACATGAGATGATGGAGACAGACCCCGACCCAGATATTAGCCTGGGCCCACGGTCACTGCACACTGCTAGCCAAAGTGAGCGGGAGCACTTTGCAAGCAGCTGAGATGACGGCCCACCAGGCTGGAGAAATGCAGTCACACACTGAGGAGGGGACAGTTGATGATTTATCCTGTTGCCACTTTTTAAAACTACATGTTGTTGGAAATGTTATGTTATAGAACTGTACAACCACCAAACAGCTGGTCTGATGTGATGTGAGGTAAAAATGGTCTAACAGTTAGGAAATAAGATGTTCTCTGCTTTAATTGAGAGTATGATTTTCTTGTAATGTGTCACTAATTAACCCCCAAGATGTCTAATAAGGGTCTAACAAGGTTTTAATTAGCTACATATTACCCTGTAATAAAGTGAAACTATAGTGAATAAAGCCCAAATAAATGCATCGTCCTCTGAGCTCTGTTCTTTGACTGACCCTATGGCACTGCATTTTTCAAACTACAGCCTGTAAAAAATTACATTACAGTGTGATTTAGGAGTATGGTTTATAATGAGGATATCAATATCTATATTATTTCTTAGTTTATAACTGTCTTTGTTTACTATCTAATGAAGACCATATTATTTCTAGTTTTTAACATTATTTGGTACAAATTGTGGCTTATTACGTCTTTGTTAGATTACTTAGCGTATAACGGTGTATGTTTACTGTCTAATATAGACCATATTTATTTCTAGTTTTTGCCTAATGTAATACAAATGATAGATCATTAACTTTTATTAGTGTACTTAGCTTTTAACTGTCTTTGTTTACTATCAAATATAGACCATATAATTTCTAGTTTTTGTCTAATTTGACAAAAAGTACAGCTTATTACATCTTATTAGTGTACGGCGACCATAATTTCTAACTATATTGCTTAATCGGGATTCTAGAGCATTTCTTTCACTAATTGTAATACGACATGTCCTGATTACTCATCTTACACATGTAGCAATATGGAAGCAATTATCCATACATGGTCATTAGATGGCAGTATTGTCATATTTTAGAAATGCAATGAAAACCTTGATGAATAACTCAGGCTTGGAAAGTGCTAGAACAATGGGGTGTTCTTTACCTTGAACAAGAATTTTGACTGAATGTGATGAGCATAATGACCAATGATTAAAACAGTTCATACTGATTTTAAAGGGTGCTGCAAAGGTAGAAGCATTTAATGTCCAGTTCAGTTTGGAATGCAGGCAGATTTACAGCTCCTGCTGTTATCTGTCAGACCTCATAATAAAAAAGGGGGTTTTCACAGTCTCCCATGGCTGTGACAGGGCTGTTGCAGACAGAGTCACGGTGAGGTGTTACTTATAGTCCATTTGATGTTGGTGTTTACAGCCATTAAACAAACAGTCAATTAAAAATGAGGTTTGATTATTTCCAAACTGTAGACAGACCCCATCTCCGTCCTGTAGATGTTAAGTGTCCTTTTGGCCCCGGTAATACATCCAGGCCCCTACTGTAAATTAGTTTGACATTTTAAAAGCTGTCCTTCCTTGGAAATGAGAAAACTCTTCCGTCTGGATTGCATCATTAATGATAGTTTTATGGCTGCTAAGTGGGCAGGAACTATGTTTTTTTGAGTGTACTCAAGATGACATTCCTGTCAAGCTAAACTAGGCTACAAGCTAAACTGTGATGGCAAGATAATAAGCAGTAGATTACTGTAGATTAGAATAAAGGCTATCAGAAGGGGAAACAGCTTGCTTGTCGCTGTCCAAAGAAAGCCATACCATACAAACACTTTTAAAGCACATACATTTTAGAGACTTGTCATTTCTTTGACCCTAATGTAAAAATGCCTAAAATGACAAAATTGTGGTTTTAAAGTAAATAACTGCAGCATGTCCTTAGACAATGGTTCCCCTCTGCTTCCAGTCTTTATGCTAAGCTAGGCTAATCACGCGCTAACTCTCGCTTTGTTTTGAGTGTACGTCAAACTTAAGAAAATAAATTTGAAGCACTTTTCAAAAAATGTGTTTGATAATTCTTTTACCACCTCGCTTCATTCATACGCGCAGCACTTGTATTTCCCTTCTGAGCCATACACCGAGCTTGGGTAAGAAGTAAATTAAAGAAGGCATACTAATTTATGTGCACACTTGTGTCTGTAAAGACTAGATCTAATTATGGAAAATCATTAAAGCCCACTCATTGCTTGCTATGAATTCCTCCCGTTGTGAATGTTTTTTGTTGTAGCTTAATGTTTGGGCTTGTCCCCGTGAGGGTTTTTTTCCTGATGACAACTTCCTCACCAATGAACATGAACAGAAATCAAGACTATAACAGCTCCCTTGACATCTGTACGAGGAGTTATGTAGCATTATGTCAATGATACCTACATGCTGATTGTCCTTATTAGGCATCCCTTGTGTAGCAAAGTGAGTTAGATTTGTGATCATTGTGTTACTGATCACATCTACATCCTAAACATAAACTAAAGAAGTAAACTTAGATATATTTTATTTGTTTTTAAAAGCCTTCTGACTGTGTTTGGTAAGAGGAGTTTTATTACACAGTTCTCCCGAGCATTACATAGGCTGCGGTAAAATTTATGGCATAATAAAATCAATCTATATGAGAAATGGGAGTGAGGAAAAACTGGTACTAAAAGAACAGATGTTTTCACTGAATGAGGATAAAACAGGGTGTGCATTGGGCTGTCTTTTTCCTGAAGGCAGCTTCAGCCATTTAACACACATTTACATTCATTAATTAGTGGTGCTGCTGGATCAATTTGCCTCCACCATCCATGTAGTCCATGAGCCACGAAAAGGTCAGATAACCTGTTGCTGTCACAGTGCACGTAATGAAGACGCCTGACACACTGCACAATATTTCTTCTTTCTAATATAGTATAAATTCAATCCATTACATTTTTCTTTCCATTAATTAAAAGAAATCAGCACATTTTAAAAAAAAAATACTTTATTGTGTTCATTTCAGTCAATTTGACACATGCTTTACATAATCACACACATTTCTACATTTCTTTGAACACATTTTTGTTTTTGTTTTTTGTTTACAGTCTCCATCCCTATTTCCCCATCCTGTCACCAGTGTTAATAACAGTAATAATAATGATAACTATAAAATAAAAAAAGAAAAAAAGAAAAAAGGACCTCTTGGGCTTTCTGTATACAATTGGTTTCAATAAACAATTGAATACATTCATAAATGTATACATAATACTAAAATAATAATAATAAGAAAAAAACCCCAAAAAAACCAACCAAAAAACAAAAAAACAACAAAAAAAACAACAACAATGATAATAGACAAATAAATCCATTAGAAATAATCAATAATAATAATAATAATAATAATGTCCTATGGCTTTGCCCACTTATTGTTATTATTAACTTACATTATTATTTTCTTTTTTTCCCCCCTTTTTTCTTTTCCCTCCTTTCCCTTCTTTTCTCTCAAGTGCTGTTCCTATTACCTTAACTAATAAACTTATAAAGGGCCCATTTCTTTTCAAATAAGTTTTCCTTATTAATGACTCTATAAGAGACTTTTTCCATTGTGTTCATTTCTTTCAAAATTTCTAACCAAAGCAAATCTTAGGTGGTTCATTTTTTTCCCAGTTCCTTGTTATCTGTTTAAGTGCTGTGGTTCTCAGAGCTTCAAAGAAGTATATATGTTCTTTCTGTAATACTTTAGGTCGTATACCCAGTAGTATATTATGTTTTTCAAAAGTCACTTCTTTTCCAAAAATACTCTGCATCCGTTTTAGGACATCTGTCCAATATTCTTGCAATTTATTACATGTAAAAAAAATATGTAGGTAATCTGCGTTGTTTGTCCCACATCCCCTCCAGCAATTGGCGCTGGATTGTGTATATTTAAAAGTTGTCAATGGTGTTTGGAAATACCTTAAATTCATCTTCCAAGCGTACTCCTGCCAGAAGGGAGATCTTATGTGGGCTACAATGTCTTTAAAACGTTGCTTCCACTCACTGTCTAATATTCTTATATTCAACTCCTTCTCCCATTTCTCTTTGATACCGTTCAAGTCCTCAATTTCATTGCATTGTAATATTTGATAAACTTGTCCAATTATCTTTTGTGTGTTTTTACTCTGGCATTGTATTACCATACATGCAATTAATGGATGGAGGTTTTCAAGACTTGTTAATTGGACATTTTCATTTAAATAATTTCTTACTTGTAAATATCTATAAAAGTGACTCTTTGGGAGCTTATATTTATTAACTATATTATGAAATGACTCGATTCCTTTATTACAATACATTTGACAATACATTGTGAGACCTCTGTTTCTCAATATTTTGAAAGCATCGTCTATCTTGTTTGGAATAAAAAGCGGGTCTTCCTGTATTTCTCTCAAGCAAATCAGCTCTCTGTCTTTAACATTTGTTATTTTACAGTTTTTCTCCAAATTCTAACTGTATTATTAAATGTAAAACAGTTTGCTTTCATTTGCCTTGAAGAGATCAGTGTGTGAAAAGAGCCTACTGATTTACTCTCTATAGTTTTCCATTTGGGACCCAAATTTTTGTACAATCCATTACATTTTTCTTTCCATTAATTAAAAGAAATTAGCACATATTAGTCTGTGGTGGAAGAAGTGATCGGCTACAATGTGAAGTAAAACTTATATATTCAAAACCTACTTAAGTGAATGACAAACATTAGTGAAATGTACTTAAAGTATCAAAACTATAGTGATTGTGCAGCAAACTCCTGTAAACAAATTCAGTGTGAATAATTGTTTTTTGCTTGTGTTCCACACTCTCCTGACTGTGTCACCATGCTGTACTTGTGATGTTTAATGCCACTGGGACATTCAAATGCAGTATAATGATGCTGTAAATAGCTCAAAGTGTACAGGAGCGAAACAAACAAATAAGGTACACTTAAAGAACAACCTGACACAATGAATAAAGCATTTTTATTTCATACGATGTACTTCCTTTCAGAATACAGTTTAATGTAAAACATGGATATAAAACATGGATGCTGCCTTTAAAACAAAAGGCAGGACGATAAATTGACGCTTTAACTTACCAACGCTGGTGCTCGGATGACGAGAGGAGAGGTACAGCAGTTCTTCCTGTGGGGAAATCTTTCAGAAGCCTCACTTTTGGCAGACCTGCTGAATCAGCTGGTTTTCAGTCGAGAGCAGGTCCAGTGCGTTCAGTCAGGGTGTTGAGGGCGCAAGTTTTTATCCTCTTTAAGGTGGAAAAGTTTCCCTCGGCCTCAGATAGAGGATTTGTGATGATTTTCAGCAAACTGTGTGAGAGTCAGCACAAGCCCTGTCTTAGAGGGTTCTTGTGGATGGATGATAACAGACACAGGCCTGCGTTTACACCCCGAGGCCCAGAGTGTAGGTGCAGACCACCCGACTCAGACCTTAACTTTCTCCTGGCTCCTAAAATGGACATGGTTTGACATCAGAGTCGGGTTCAGTGGAAGGAATCAGCCCAACAAAAAGGGAAGAAAACGAGCCATCAGCCAGTTTGCTGTGTGAAAACTGCTGTCCTGCCTGAGAGATGATGCTGTCACGTCTCTCCTTCATCCCTGGTGCTGTGTCAGTGACTCATCTGCTCTGTCACAAGTGGAGGTGTTCAATCTATCAAGTTGTTGTAATGCAGTATATTCTCAACATTCACCTTGAACTGGACAAGCAAGTAAATTTCTGTTTCCAGAAGGAGTTGAGAGTTGTTTTCTTTGACAGGACATTCACAACCTAGTCGCCAGAATGGATGTTGATATTTTTGCAAAACATGGATATATTCTTTATGTTGCGACTTTATTTTTCTTTAGGTTCAGTTTTTTTTTTCTTTTTTTTTCTTTTGTTGTGAGAACGTTGTACCTCTGGTTGGTATTTGACATCACAAACACTGTAGGAAACTTTCCTGAGATTTCTTAGATCTCTTAGATCTTACAAATGTTAAATTGTTGTGGTCACTTGTTCAAAAATATCTAGTAGTTTCACTGTTGAAGCGCCCCTCTAATGCAGTGGTATAAATAGTGAGATAAGTCCAAGTCAGCGGGGTAGCAGGGGTGGTTGGATGGGTCAAATATTGGACTTTTCTTCTGGAGACCACGGTTTGTGACCATTTTATAGTCAAGAGTGATTTGTTTAAGATTGATCCAATGTAAATAAGTTCACATATACAAATGTCGTAACTTATGTCAATTACGTCACTTGAGTGGCCGACGTCTGCAAGACATATGTGTGCTGTCTGGGTAGAGCGTCATAGTTAAAAGCTTAAGGGCACAGACCAAGCTGCTGTATTTGACAAGTTGGGAGTGGGAACGTGTTGGCAGTGTAGCAGATCAGTGCACTAGGATCCTCTTCAAACTGTACTGATACACACGTTCTGCAACAACCTGGGAAGATGGTGTCAAATGTTGTGAAATCTGCAGCAAATAACACATTCAGCATCGCTCTCACAGGACAGAGTTGTTTCAAAATTAGTTGTAGCTGGCAGACATGCATGTGAACAGCTCATCACATCTGAGCGGTTACAATAGCACATTTCATGGAGGTCTGGAGTCCAGTATTTTCATCCAGCACTAACACCATTTGCACTCTGCATTAGCGTGTTCTCCCACCTGCTTGCATGGCAACAAATATGTCATGCTTACGGCTCGTGCCCAATGAACATCCTACTCAAAGCTGAAATCTCATTTTGCACAATGCCAGAGGCTTTTCTGAAAATTGAGCAATATTAGTGCGTGTGTGTTGACACTGCCACACGTGATTTTAAAAAGAGATGTCTGCTATAATCCACCTGACCAGTGGCTCTTCTTCTAGGAACAAATACCACCCAGCCAATGTGGTACAGTACAGTCTTACAACTGTCTCCTATGTTTAGAGGATTGGAGGACTCATTGTGTCAAGATTTACAAAAAAATCTGGAATTCAATCAGATTCGTGGACACATCTCCATTCACATCTGGTGTTACAGTTGGAGAGTTGAATGTTAGATGAATTAAGACTGAACAGCTGTGACTAAGCAAGTCTGAATGGTCAAAAACAGTTTGAAGACACCCTTTGTCACAAAGGAATTTTATTATAGGCTCGCCCTATAACAATCTTAGAGGAGATCAGAATCAATTTAATATTTAATGAGAGGATCATGAAAGTTTTATTTTATCCCCTGCCATCCTGCCATTTTTTAAACTTGGATTTAGATTTTAATTCGGCTCGACTGCTTTGTACTGCTCTGCCAAAATGCTTTCAGTAACACAAACTCATCTATTTTTCAGGGATCAAGAATCAAATGAAACTCCTCATTATGATGATGCTTGGGGTTCATTACAGTTTTAAATCAGCCTCTGAAAACTGACAAGAACAAGTAAATCATGGGAGTGGAGAGAAACTTGCTCTTACTGCAGTGAACTCCTGGAGTTTCAGAAGGATCAACAAATATACCGAGCTCTGCTGGTGTCATCCGTTAATATGAAGTTAGACGCGCACACACACTCTCTCACACTGTCGAGTGGCATGACAGTTTTGATTGGTTGGCTTTATGACTGTCTGCGAGACGGCTGTAGTGTGTGTGGTCTTCGGGTCAGTGTATATTGTGTGTGTGTGTGTGTGTGTGTGTTACAGCACTAAAGCAGAACCAGACGGATGAAATGAAGCACAGATTTTTAAGATAGACAGCTGGAGAAAGTTGGAGGACATGATGGGAGGATGCAGTTTATGGGTGAGATTGAGAAATGATGTTGAGGGACGGGGTGAAAGGATTCAGGAGAAAAAGAAAAACAGAAAAATGGAGGTGAGTGGTGAAAAAATGGAAAGGGAAGGAAAGAAGGATGGACAAAGGAGATGGATGAAGTGGGGAAGAAGGGGATAAGTCACAAGACAAGAGACAGAAACAACATCAAACTCAAACAACAACATGTCTGTCAGGCCTTTAAACTAGAATATCTGCAGTACAGAAAGAAGCCTCAGAGAGATGCCACTGCAGGAACCATCACTGTGGCACAAATCAATAATGCTTTAGTGTCAACTTTCAGGTTTATTTATGTTTGACGTGCATCGAGACAAGCTATCTCAAGCTGCTTCATGGAACAAGAAGTTAAAGGAAAAATCCTCTGATTGGAGTATACTGTATATGTAGCTAAATTGCCAATTAATTTGTGAATAATGACTAATTGGCATCACATTGAGGCATTTCCAGTGCAGCCATGATACAGTTCCATAGGACAAAATGTCTCTGCGATGTAAACATCATTGTCGACGTCACATTTTGCTGTCAGCTCCTTCGAATCAAAGCCTCCTTTTGTTGTTGTTGTACAGCGACATCAGACAGACCGTGGACACACAGATGCAAATTTCTCCACCAGGTGAGAAATAGAACGCAGACACAAACAGCTTAATAATTTTTACTGTGTGGGCGGCAACAGTGCAGGTTTATTTCTCATGAGTTCTGAATTTCCCCCTTCATGTTCAATAAGCAAACAGTGCAGGGAAGGATTTCTCAGGCTTGTCAGCTTTACTGTGACAACTCATGAAACAAATCACCTCCATGTCTCAGGCCAGAATGTGGGATTGTTTGATGTAGGCTGAGGATGAACTTTTAGAAAGGTGTTGGTTGTGCAATGTCTCCCAAGCTGAGAATATTTTATACACTATAGTGGCTGATAGATCCAGATTGCCTAGTACCAACACTTTGTCATAATTTTGAAGCTCCTGTTTGTTTGTGGCAGATCATGAGTTAAAAGTAGTTTTAAGTACTTTACTGTGTTAGCTTAAGTCGTCAGTGCATGGTGCATGTTCCGGGGTGGGGTTGGGGACACAATTTCTGTTTGCCCAGGGCCACCCTTGTGCGTTAATCCGGCCCTTCATTCACTATTTCATTGTTAGGATGGTGTCACTAAACAGGCATGAAGACATTGAAGAGATTTTGTGGTGTGGTGTTGATTGTCAGTCGCTGTCATCTTTGGCTTTTCAAAAATGTCCTTTCTAAAGTGATTGCTCTCCATCGACTCTGTTTGATTTCTCTTGTTTAGAGCTTGAAGCAAATGGCCGAATTTTCACTTTCAAGTTCATTTTCACAGCTTGAGGCTCTGATGGATTTGAGGCAGAGATGCCATCAGGCCACAGAGGTATATAGCTAGTGTAATGTGAATGAAACAAAAATGGAAAATTGAAAAACTTGCTGCCAAAGTCGTTTGCAGTTTTTTTTAAGGCACCTCAAAAACTATGTGACTATACAAAACAAGATAATAATATATGACCAAAAAATCAGTAAATGACTGAAATAAAAACCAAAGAACAAATCAGAAAGCGTGGGTATGCTTAGGAGTTAATGACAACACCTTATCAAATGATAATTGTTGCATTTAGTTGACATTATAAGTTTTTTAATGTACCTGTATTGATGTACTGTAGCATTTCTTTTATCAAGAGTGTGTTGACAACTTACTTATAAAACATCATTTAGAAGTAAAGGTTTATTCTGGCCTTGTTGCTATGTGGTTACTGCACATAGATGGAGACATGTTTGCAAAAGGAATAAAAATCATTCAATATTGATTTGGTGGCAAATTACAAATTCTGCCTATCCGTAGATTAAGCAAATCTGCTTTAAATTTACCATGATGCAGTGAACCGGATCAGCGTTATTTCCCTTAAGCACATTGCAGTGAACCAGGAAATTGCCTTTTTCAGACTCGAGAAGAAAAACACCAACCTGATTAGTTTGTATTTATTTTCTAATGACCTAATTTTCCACATGTTTAATAAATGAATTAGATGATCAGCAGGCTTGGCTTTGTGTTATTGGTTCCTAATATTTCACCCTCCCCTCCCATCCTCTCCCCTCGCAGGTGTTTAATTGGTTAGAAAGCTATTGGAATTTTTGCTAATTAAAAAGAATTCATTAATATATTGAAAGCCTGGTTATCCTCAGGCATGTAGCTGAGAGATAACATGAACACTCTTATTTGCCATAATGACTCACCTTTTAGCAATAAACATTTCCATTTGCAGCTGGGTTTTATTTTACCGTGTGTATCATTACATGGATTCACATGCACTCAGACAGCAGTCTTGCTGACTCTGCCAAAACTGTCAGTGGAAATAATGAGACACAGCAGAGCAAATCCACCAGACTCTCCTTTTTTCACACCATTTAGGTCAGAGACAGTCTCTGCATGCAAGCTTCACATGTCAATGTAGTGTTTATGTATTTAATGCATCTATGTATATGAGGTGTTTTTTTTAATTTGTATGAATAATTAATTATATTAATTTATATATGGTATAAATATATCACCACTTTCTGTGCACATACAGATGGTGCCCTTTATATTTTTTTCACCCCTGCCCCTCAAACATCCACCACTGCAGTGCGGATCTACATAGTTCCTTCGCCACTGCTGTACATTTAAATACCTGTTAGTGCATTTTGTCTATCATAATGTGAACAGCTCACTGATTCACTCTAATTTATCCTGTGAGGATCAGAGTTTCATCTTTATTCAAATCCAAATCTAACATATCTATTCCTATGTCCCTGCATCACTCCATCTATCTGTCCATCACAGCCATTCTATTGAAAATTGTAAAAATGGGTTTCCCCCTGAGCTGTTAACCCCTGGTGGAGTGTTTCAGCTGGAAGTCTGCAGAGTCAAGCCTCCTTCTAAAGATATCTGTTTCTGTCCTTTTCTCATCTCCCCTGCCTCGCTCCCCCCTCTCTCCTTTTGTCTGCCTCTTTGTCTTTCTTCTGGTTTGGCTCTGCCATTTTCCTTGTTGTGAGGTGGAGCAAAGGTTACAAAATACCCAGAGAATGGTAGGAGAGCAATAATGACTCTGTGTGTGCCTGCGTGTGTGTCCATGCTCTCCAGAGACAAACTGTAGAAACCTATTAGAAATAGCTGCAACTGCCCTCTGCACCCCTTCTCCCCAAGGAACACACACACACACACACACACACACACACACACACACACACACACACACACACACACACACACACACACACACACTGATTTTTCTCTTGTCACAGGTCTAACTGTTAATCAATCCAACTTTTAATCATGAAGTTTACAGTATTTAATCTTACAAGATTATGATTATGATTGATTATGTGGAAGAGAAAGAAGTAAGAAGATATTTCTCAGTTGGAGACATACGAACATAAGAAGAGGTGAAAAAGTGCACCAAAAAGATTACTATTGACTCATATTCTATCAAGTCTGCTCAGCTGATGGAGCTGGGAGGCTTGACAATAAAGGACTCCACTCTAATTTAGCTGAATATTGTCACAGAATATGTTTCATTTCATACTTGTTACACTATATATGCTGCCTATTCAAGCACCTCAAGTTAGTTACCTTTAAAGTGCAGGACATAAATACAAAACAGACAGAGTATTATTTTTTCCCTCCTACGGAGTATAAAAATAAACAAGAGTAGTGGGCCAATAAGTGAGCCCTGGGGGACACCACAGATAATAGGTATTACTACAGATGAGTTATTTAAAAATACCAGTCAATGTTTGACAGGATTTAAATTCCAGAGTATATTCAGAAATGCCATCTCAACCATGCCAGTGAAAAGTAATCAAATATTTTCTCTGTTTATGACGGTGTGGATAATATTTTAAAGAGTAAGAGGGGAGTTAACATTGTTAAGAGGGCACGAGGGAATTCATCAATGACTTTTCAGTGGGCACTGCATCATGGGAATCCATGGGAAACAAACCCTGACCTGATGGGTTACTTTTAAGGCGTCTTCCTTTATGTTTCTGATATGTTTTATTTCTTCCTCATTTTACTCACATCATCTCTGACAACACTAAGAAATACAGAAAGCAAATTGTTTGGATGAGATTGGTTGCAGTTCTAATAATGCCAGAGCTGTAACTTAATGTAACTTAATGTAAAACTAAACAAGGATGCTGTCCCTTGATCGGTTCCTACAGGGCCTTTACTCATTTAGAAGTGTGACATAATCTGATTTTAGATGGTCAATATGAAACAACCTGTGTATGCATTCATCCCACGTTACTGCTCATAGGGCAGTTACTGAAATCACAGGAAGGGGGTTAATCAAAGACAAAGTCTTATCATATAATCATTAGGTTACAGTCAGTCTGTGAGTGTGAGTTCTTATCTTTTATTAGAGGACAAAATATCAACAATGTAGAAATACCATCATGGATTATTTCTTTGGTTTCACTCAGTGGCGGACTCAGGATGTTTGAAGGGCATGGGTGAAACAAATAAAAAGGGCACCAGGTGTATGTGGTGGGACACCAGCGTGGAGCACTGGAGACACTTTTTTAACATGGGGGCACTAGGGGGGTAATTCACTGTTAAATCACTTGGCTGTAGTTTTAATCCAAAATTTCATAAGTTTCTGTTCAAGAAATCACAGCTAACGATATAATTGGTCAAAAAAAAAAAAAAAAACGTAGAAAATTTTGGGTAAAAGCAGTTGACGAAAAAATGCAGATTCCATAATTATAAAAGGATAAATCAGATGAGTGACAATAGGACTCCGCCGTCCTTTCTACTTAACACATGCCCATGCCTATAATGGCATAAGTAAAAGAAGCACTGAACAGGTCGGTCAGGTATCATGTTGATTCATTAAGGCGAAACATCATTAAGGAGGGATTTGGACATACGGAGGCAATTTGAGTTGCATTTAAGAATTCATGGTCAATTGTTCCCCTAAAATTGCTGGAAGCCCAGAAGGAACAATGCTTTGATATTGGTGCGGAAGTGTCCTTCACTGCTGAAAGCCACAGAATGTAGCCAGCAGGAGGATGGCTGCTCTGATTCATACAAATTTCATTCGTTTTCAATGAAAAATCCAGAAAGTTTAGCTGACAAAAGAGTTCTTTATAAGAAGACGGTTTAAAAAGATGTATCTATGTGATGGAAAATGATGATAAAAGGTCCAAGATTCCTTATGTGACTCTGTTATTCATAGTTTTCAAGGATGTACTTAAGCAAATTTAAGTTGAATTTATACCTTGTTTTAGCGAAACAATATCACTGCCTACAAGAGGACCCAATATGGTTGCTGTGATTTGGTATTAAGGGGCAAAGAAGCTGTGTAAACAACTTATATATTGTATATATCATGTTACTGCTCAGTAATCAATTACTCTTTGACCTGAATGGAGTATCGAAATAAATGAAACTGAAAGGTTGGAAGCCACTTCACTACAAGGGGGGGAATTGATTAATTGCTCAGTGGCCGCAAATCAATAGGATGCATATAAATGGAACACAGTGATACACTTGTGTACAACATGCGAGAAAACCAACCAATTTCAAGCCTATGATGCTGCCTCAGGAAATCCTTGAAATGGTAATTACCCTGAATTAGTCTAAAAGCCTATCATCGTGTACTACTAATAATAGCTCTTTATGTGGGTTATTGATTTATTCCAATTAAGCACTGAATCCATTTTCACCACTTGCACTGAAGTGATTTTCAACATTGTCCTTTGAAAAGAAAAAAAAATCTATTGCATGATGTATTATTTCCTTCTTGTTCTGCTGCAAAAAGCACACAGTAGTTCTAGCCTCTAAATTAAAGCAGTCATTTTGTCATTAATGCTGACCAAAAGTACTTTAATGTGAGACAAGTCATAAAAAAGAAACTACAAAAAATATGAAAAATAAGCCCCCAGAAGACAATTCATTTCACGCAGAAATGAGAGACCAGAAAAAACTCAGAGTGAATGTAACTCAAGTTTTCTCTGCATCAACTTTTAACAACCATATATTTTAGGCCCCTGGTTTACTTTTTCCCCATGCAGGAAGCAATTAGTCTCATAAACTCAGATCCAACAAGCTTTTTGCAAGCATCCACAAATTTAAGTCTCTACAGGTTTTAAATGAAAGACTAAACTTTCTTAAAACAATGTTCAGTGAAGAAGAGTGTGTGTTGGCAGAAGGATTGGCTGTATGTCTGATCACCTGACACCACCAACTCCAAACACAAGGAGCTAGATTTACAGAAACTAAAACCAATGTATGATAGATAGCAGGAGGGATATAGTCATCACTAAATTGGCTTCAGTGTATAAAAATAATTTGGTGGCGTTTAAGTGCAGTTAAAGCAACAACATGGAGCTCCTCTCTCCCACAGAAAACACAGCCTCTGAAATGCCCCGTCAGTAGTCACGCTTTTAGTTCTGTGACTTCTTGACATCTCACTAAGTCACAGAGTCACAATTTAGCATAATTAATGCCTAATGGCTAGCTTGGGACCTACTGTCAGAATAGATTTAGTACAGCTGCTGTGTTCTTGTTAGCAGTGCTGGGTCAGGCATGTGTGAGCTGACCAATCAGAGCAGACTGAGTATTCAGGAGGGCGGGCCTTAAAGAGACAGGAGCTAAAACAGAGAAAACTGATGTGTTTATTGAGCGCTTAAGTATATAAAGCTAATAGAATAGCTTTTCAAACCCCCAAAACATAATAATAGACATATTAAGTCTCCTTTAATTGTACAATTAACATTTTTCAACACTACCTATAGAAAGTGAACATAATTTCCTGGTGTTTTATTTCTTTGAACAGTGCTTTTGTCCCTGAATGCTGCATATGTGTTGTCATGTTTGTGAAGGTGTGTTCTTTATTTTCTTGTGTTTTGTCTATTTGCATCTGTTCTCTTAATATTTAGAAATATTGATTTCTGTAATATTATCATAATTTGTCTGTATAAGTGGACACAGAAAAATTAAAGCTTAATTTCATTTCGGGAAGGTTTTGCACTCAAGAAAAGAAGCCTGGATTGGATGGATTAGGCTTAACAAGTTATTCAGTAGCAGTTCTTAACATCACTGCAGCAGGATCAGCAAAAACTAGATTTTCAGCTGCTTTTAAATTGCTCTTTAATTGTGTTTTATCTGCTGACATCTGAATTGTGTATTTGATTAAATTAAATTAAAGAATGCATGATCAGATTTCATTGGCAAGGAATATAAAAGAATCTCACTCAGATGCATAAGGGTCAGAATTTCTGAAACTTCTTTCAGCCCACAGAGTCTGGTTTACTGCGCTGTAATCCCGAGGGATTTATTTCACTACATGAAAACTTGTGCATTAATCGGCCTCTCCTCTATCTGCTCCTCTCAGACTGTTGAGCAGAGGCAGAAACTGTTGTGACCTTTAACAAGTGAGAAACTCTCATTAAGAAATCACTGGGTCTGTTTGTAAGACAGGCTGCTTTAAAACTCTCTCTCTCTCTCTCTCTCTCACACACACACACACTGAATGCACTGAGTGAAGAGTGACTCAGAGGCAGTTATCCATAGAAATGGAACCATTAAATATTCACACGATTAGTCTCACTCCACTGATGGATTTAACTATAGACTGACCTCTGCAGGGAACAAAGCCATAGGTTCAGGGATCAGGATAAATTTGGAGCGTGGAGGGAGGTTTGGATTAGGGCTTTGGTAATTAATTTAGTTCAAATACAAGAAACCCATGAATACAGTGTGTGTGTGTGTGTGTGTGTGTGTGAGAGAGAGATGAGTTACACTGAGTGAAGACTTACAGTATATGCTATCAGTCGTGGATTAACTGCTAAAGAAGCTCAATTCACTTCCATGTCTCGCACACACAAGGAGGTCAACTTACTATTAAATTTGAATTCATCAGATGAGTGCAGCCTATTGTGAATATTTAATGCTGCCATTTCTCTCTCTTTCTGCCTCTCAGTGACTCATATAAGCATACCTTTGTGAGTGTGTGTGTGTGTCTACTACAGACAGAGCCATTGAGCCATCGAGATTTTATGTTCTGTTCAATTAACATACGCTATTTCTTTGTTGTGTTTCAATGTGATGCAGTTGGCATCTGATAATAAAATGTATCTGCAGTATATACGGTACATTAAAATCACCACTTTAACTCTTATCTTGAAAGGTTACCAGCAGAAGAAGAACAACACTGTGCTTGCTGTATCATGTGTCCACTGAGTTTGTGAGTTGGCAATAAATATTCCACAATAAACCCAAGTTTCTTTATTATAAATTAGGAAACATTACACTTTATCTCTATGTGATGGCAGTGCCCGGTTTGTCACAATACCAAAAGGGTGAGGACCCAAATGCAGACACACAGAGTCAGGTGGGTTGAAAACAGAGAGCTACCTTTAATAAGGTGACATCGAAAATCCAAAATCCAGAAGTGCACAACAAAAAGGCAACATAAAGGCAGGCAAATAGAAAATACCAAAGTAATACAAAACTGAGGACAAGCCAGAAAACCACAAGGAACAAAACAGGAACAGGCACAAGAGCACAGGAGACACGAGGACAGAAACAGATAAACCAACCAAGAGTGAGGGAACAACTCGGGCTTAAATACAAACTAAACTAACGATGAGGCTGATGTGAGACAGGTGTTGGGGGAAAACCAGGCTGGGAAGGAGCACAGGAACACAGGAGGGAAACAGAACACAGGGAACACAGGTGAACAGGAAGTAGAAAGTGACAAGACACAAGAGGATATAACTAGTAAAAGAGGAAATCAACCAACCAAAAAACCCAAACCGTGACACGGTTGTTAGGACAGGGTCGGGCTGGTAGATTTCAGCCAGAGCTTTCTCACCTAACCTGGCACTCCAGATCAGCCTTGGAAATTTTTCGGAAAAGGTTGGGCACTTTCAAAAAACCCATCACAGGCTAACTTCAAACAAGAACCATATGACATAACTGAGGTCGGTTGGGAGAAGAGCAAAAACATATTCACTGCCTCTTTTCTCAATATAAAATACCCTCCAGTTTTGCTACAACTGATGCTATAGCAGCATCTACGCTAACCTCTTCAGGAGCTGCCATTATTGTTTTTTGAACAGTCACTTCCCAGTCATCTTCCCTATAGTTGTCACCCCTAAACCACGTCCGTAGCCGCTAGCCGTTCCTCATAGGACAGACAGATTCTTGCGTACTCTTGTGACCTCTCATGATCTCTCTAACCAAGCTGCCTCAGAAGGTATTTTTCTCACCGACCTGATTGTGAAATAATGATCATGCTATTTCCTTGGTAGGTGTGAGTGTTGATGTGTGTTGATAAATGTTGAAAAGAACCCTTGCCATTGCCTGCAGGCTTTTATAGAGATAACTGCCAAAAGAAGCCCAAACTCAGTTGGAGCACGTAGAGAGCCATCTCAGGACATGACACAAACATTACCTGAAATATTACCCAGTCTACACAATGTGTTTGGTGGTACACGAAATACACAGTCAATATTAGTTTAAGACAATCAGACAAATGGTTCAAAATGAATGTGGCCATGATTTATCAATGTGCTTTAACTGTATAGACCGTTCCTATTGTAGACTGTTTATTCCCCTCAACTCTGCCTGTCTATTTTGGTGGCTGCTGTTGGGGTGCCAATGTAGTGCCAATTTCACTCAGAGGACAGACTGACGTCTTCATCAGTGTGGTGATGAAACAGGTCTCCTTGTGTGTCTCTACTTTTCTTCTTTCCCTTCACTCCCTGTGCTCTTTTGGGGTTGCTGAGTTCTATTAAAAACAGACAGTGACAGCTTCATTAGCAAGCAGACAGAATATCAACTAGAAAAGCAACTAAATAGATAGATAGATAGATAGATAGATAGATAGATCTAAATCTGAATATATTTCGTCAGTGATGAAACAATTCTTTGAGTTAGACACAGAGGGCACTGTTGTTCTGCACAAAACCATGTGTGTGTGTGTGTGTGTGTGTGTGTGTGTGTGTGTGTCACTCTCTCTTCTCACACTTCCCTTCCTCAATGCCAGAAATTAATAATTTCACCCCCTCTCCCATTCTCCCCCTGACACACAAAAAACACACGCTGCCTTCCTTTTCTTTCTTTCTCTCTCTCTCTCTCTCTCTCTCTCTCTCTCTCTCTCTCTCTCTCTCTCACTCTCTCTCTCTCTCTCTCACACACACACACACAGTGTGTCTGTCTGTCTGTCTGTCATCCTCCTCACTCTGAAATGTCAGTGTGAATGTTTCAATGATGATAATATCTTTCACCCCGTGAGGTGATAACACTGTCTGGCGACTAATGAAATTAAATTTATGTAAAGTCACCATCAGATTTGGTTCTTACCATGGTGAGTATCCTGTAAGTATGCCCCAAACACATCCCTGAATTGAGCATCATGCTGCTGATATTTAATACAGATAATCAATGACTGAAGTGCTAATATTAACAAACCACAAAAGATGGAACTATCATGGTTATTTTAAAGGGGAGAAAATGGCAGGGGGATTTTTTATTCTGAACCTTGTCTACCAGGTAGTGCTTCTTCTCAGAGTGTGCATTGCTGCAAATAAGTTCAGTGGACCAGTTGTCGTTCCTGTCCTGCCACTCAGTCGCCTGGCTCCTGGATCCCTGACACCTGCTGCTACACACCTGTCTACAATCAGCTCATCATCTCTCCCAGTCTGCTCACCTGCCTCTCATCACTTCATCAGCTTGCACTTTATCAAGCCCACTTGCCACCAGATCATTGTCTCTACTTCTATGGTAGTTTATGTCTCTGGTGCTTTGTTTTTGCCTATGATTAATGCATTTCTTTCTTTCTCTCCCTGCCTGCCTTCCTGCTAGCCAGTTCTCTTGCCTAGCTTCTTGCCTGCTTTTCAGCCAGCCACGCTCACCACTTTGCCCCCCCTTCAAGCCCAGCCATCATCTCTTCTCAACTTCGAGTCCATTCCCCCATATTGTATAATAAAACTTCATAACTTCACCTTACTTCTGTGTCTGTGTCCTGCACTTGGGTCAACCTTGCTACAACACTACAGGCGAAGCTTGTTGCACTTTTGACTTGATATGCCTGTTTTTGAGTGTCCTGTTTCTTGACGTGGCAGAGGCAATTCAGATTGAATTTTATAGGTAAAATAGCTGATGGCCAAGCTTCAAATCATTACACAATTCGAAAAACAACAAAAAATGCAACACTAAAAAATTGCACCATTGCACCACTGGCAACATCATCGTACCTAAACCACCAAATAGGTTGATCGACAGTTGCACCCAAAACAATATATATATAAGCAGTAACAATATCTATATATATATATATATATATATATATATATATATATATATATATATACATATATATATATATATATACACACACGTATATATATATATATATATATATATATATATATATATATATATATATATATATATATATATATATATATGTATTATTACTATGGACACTAGCGATAACCACCTAACAATAAACGTGACATACCTCATAATAAGCTGATGCTTTCACTGTCGCTGGGCTGGCAATTGGTGTCTCATATCTCATAGAAATTAAAATTGACGATCCTTTCCTATCCCTATCAGTCTTTGAGTGTTTAAAAAATATAGAGAAGTAGTGAGGGTTAATTGACTTATGGTATATGTAAAATAATGTTCCTCCGTAGGTCATGGCTGAACGGAAATGATGACTAGTTAAGTGTCCAGCTCAGCTCTACGAGATGGATACACTTCACATATAACATCTTTGAATATACTAAAAGCCATGTTAAATTCAGCCAGAATTAGAGTTTTAGAAAGCCCGGGGTCACTATCCTTCAGCATCACTGACATGTCTTAGCTCTGAGCACAGCAAGATTTTAACTAGATTGACGTTGTTACCTGCTAGGGTTTGGCTTCTTAGATTTGGAGAGATAGCAGCAGCAGGAGGAAAGAATGGAACCCCAGTGGAGACTGGAACATCCGGCGGATGGAAACAGCTCTTCACAGATGGCTTCCTCTGCTTCAGACTGCTGATGCGGCGAATTGATGACGCAGTTGATCTGCCATGGAACCTCATCATGGGTGATGATCGACGTGACAAGCAGCAGGGTAAGTTGAAGCATGTACAGCAACAGTCTGGTCGTTCTCATTTGGGGGAGCTTGCAAAACGTTTGCAGAGGAAGCAGCATAGGGTAGGCAGGCTAAAGCAGTTTAAATAAGGTGCCCTGTGTGAGATTAGGCAATTGGATGCTTAAGAGGAAATCAGCTGATGGACCAGCTGATCCATCAGCTGATGTGGGCTGGTTTGAGATCAATTTCCATCAGCTGTAGCTGGATTGTGAGCTGAGCTTGACTTGGTGGCTTACCTGAACTAACGCTATGCTCAATTTAGTACTGACCAGTGGATTTCTTCCCATACACACAGTTAGCGTCATAGTTTGGGTGGGGTCTGTCAACCCGGGCAAAGAAATCATGTTATATGCCAGCTGTGACTTGGCTAATGCCAGATAGAGCAATAACTTACAAATGTGCAATGAGCCACTTTTGTTCCTAAACTGAGAAATCCTCAAAGGCACTTGAAGAAAATGCTTGAGCTTTAAAGGGTTGCGGGTAGAGCCTGGGCGAGAGATTCCCAACACAAATTTCCCAAAACATAGTATACTATGTAATCCTCAACTTTAATGTTCATTTTGTTTGTTCTTTCCTTCTTGGTCGTTTTTCAAGGCGGACGCTGACACTTACAGATAGGTAATTACAGTGTTTGGTGCTTACACTCAATATTTTGGAATTTGACAAAAACTTGAGCTTTAAAAACACAAAAGATTTACATCAAGAGGCAGACAGGCTGAATTTGAAATGACTGTTTACCGTCACATTTCAAATCTAGTCTTATATAGGCTTTTTAAAATTCAGTGCATTTCCTCTCCCCTCTCAGCAATAAACCACATGACCAGACCAGAGTTATACCCCAAAACAGCACTTGTTAATATTCGACTGCTGTGTAATAATTCATCAACATTTCTGCGTAGATGAATATTTCTGTATACCGCAGGTAGACTGATTGCAGATAGAGCACATTCTCAATAATTGCCTGTGCACTATCTTCAAAGATGCATCAGTTTCTATATGGAGGGAAAGATGAGAGATTGGGAGCTTCTGCCAATGTCAGTTTGCTCTGTTGCTCTATTTTGGGAAACATAGTTATACCTGTGTTAGATACTGTGAGGCAGATGGAGCACTTAGTCAAAGCACTTTAGCTCTATAGTCCAAGTCCATTACAGCCCAACGCTCCTGCGTTTCTGAGCACCGGCTCTGAAATAGGAGATCTTTTGTTTTAATTATATAACAAGCCATTATTGCTCAGAGTTGATGACCCGTGACTGTCTGGTGTTCTATAGGTGTGGTCAGTATAGGACAGGACTCAAACAGTAACACAACAATAACATACTGCAAATTCAATGTTGGAGCTTAATTTGATATAATGGTGATAGTACATATGTACAACAATGCAGACAATATTTAATTAAGACAACAGTAGCAGTGACTCATTTATGTATACGAAAGCCTTGTTTTGATCATAGGCGGACTTTGACATTTGGGGTGGGTGGGGGGGGGCAAACATTTTTTAACCAACATGAGTAGCCTATCAGAAGACATTAGTACCAAGCTGGCCATGTACCCTACCCAAAGAGTATAAAATACATTTTTGGCCACTTTTATCTCATGGAATAGAATGGTGGTACGAGGTGTAATAGACTGGAATGTTTGCATGTGTCATGTCCTGGAAAGCCCTGGAAGAAATGATGGTGCCTAGTTTTTGGTGGAACATTTGCATACAGGGAGGCAAGTGGTGGCATTAAAATGGCTGAATCCCCAGAAGAGAAAATGTTACAACTGGGAGTTACATATCTATGTTCTAACTATAGCAGCCAGATTAGTGTTAGGTGAACTTAACCTTTCCACAGGCAGGTTGCTAGCTCCAAATCTGTTTTGTCATTTCCCAAAGAGACTGCATTTCCCTCTCCTTGCACTATGTGCCTGCTAATGTTTTCGAAATCCCAAACTAAAATTGGCCAGTGGCAGGCTCATACCACAGTCTATATCAGGTGAGTTAGACTAAGCTTAGCACAAAGACTGGAAACAGGCTGATTACAACTAGCCTGGCTATGTCCAAAATTAACAAAATTGTCTTACCAGCACCCTTAAGCTCACTTTTTAACCCATACAAACACAGATTTGACACCAACATGGATTAGATGTCCTAATAATGAAAAGTATATAAACATGAACAGCTCCAAGACATCTGCAGATGAAGCCCACCTGACATTGAGTCCTAACTGCATGTCATGTGAGTGGGAGTCATCGACATAAACAGCTTGATCTCATTTTGTCTATTGGAGTGAGCGATGTAGTGATACGTAGCACGATGCCATGTTTCTGTTGACCAGTATGTAAAATGTGCACTCAATTGAGAAAAATGAGCCTTAGTTTGTGTTGCTAGGCAAACCTTTCAGTTCAAGCAGGTAATGTAATGGACAATAATGGCAGCCAATAAGAGATAGTGTAAGTGGCACGTGATGTGTATGAGAGAAGTGTTCAATAAAGTTTTTTTTTCAGTCACGAGCAAGAATGATGCCCCACAGAGTTTATTCCTCCTTAATTATTTTTCTGGTCTAGCACTGGGTGTGCACGCAGAACTGCTGAGTTATCCAATTCTGCTAACAGTTTCTATTTTCATTCCACCCATTCCTAATGAAAGCGCTACAAGGACAAGGAACAGTGGATTAATGACGTTAATGACGTTATCTGTACAATATTGTCTCCTTTTAATGTAAAGAGACAATATAGAGGCGGCTTGGGAGCTGAAAGATTCTGGTAATATAACACAGCATCTCTACTTGCTGTTGGCTATGTTGTTAGTCATTTTCAGTCGAGAAACATCTAAATATCAGAGTTTAAATCATGTTTTCTGTTTAAAAAGTACAAATGTAGGAAGAAAGTCAACCTTAGCAAACTCACTTACTTGAGTGTTTTTTTCTCAAATCTGATCTCCATATAAGAACACTTATTTGGGCAGTTATTTCTCCTAAAATGAACGTGGTAGGAGTCATAAACCAATTTTTGAGAAATGGAAACTGGTGGCGGATCCCCACAGCAGGAGAAGCAGGCAAGATGGAGCAACTGGTGCAGCAGATGCTCGTACCAGAGGACATGAGGGATGATGTTGGCTGTAATCTGCATCTTTAGAGGCAAATAAATTGTGATACTCTAACTCCGGCAAATGGAACTAAATGAATCACATGTATAAAATACATTATATATACATTATTGATGCTTGAATTTATGAGTAAAAAAGAGAAGAGCGTGCTTCACTGATGACACGTAAGGCACACACAGATGACAGGTAAAGAGCTGATCCAGCCCTGTTTGATAAATAACACGCATGCCTTCAGGCGCAGAATGTGTCTGACACAACGTGCGAAAGTCTCAGTAAATGTTACCCCCAGTGTCTGCACGGAGGCCATGTGTCATACCCTATTCCTCGCTACATGGTGATGGACAGACAGGAAGTGGGCAGCAGGGAGACAGGAAACAGACTCGAGAGACACAAACCCAAACCTGGCCTCAGGCTTCTTCACAATCTGTGTGTCTGCTCCACCTCGTGCGACTCTGCTGGTTCTCCATCTTCCAAGTGACAGCAATAAACACCGGGACCAAGTATACTTTATTGATTTTCACCACAGGGCCCAGGCATTTGACAGCATTATTTGCCACCAAAGGAGAGTTAAAAAAAAATATTACTTATAACTTTAGTTTGATTTTTCTTTCCCATCATAGAAACAAAATCTGCACATTTTGTATATAAACAGTAAGTACATCTGGATGGCATCCTTTAAAAGGATGCAATTCAAAGTTGTTTACATAAAGAAATGCATAGAACAACATTTGAAAACAAGGAGGTGGAGGAAAATAAATACATTTAAATAGAAAAATACATCAACTAACAATAAAACAAAATAATAGCACCAATAGTAGAATTCAAGATTCCCTTGGTACAAAATATGATTAGTGCCACACCTCTGATATTCAATCTAGTGCAGCAGTAACACCTTTTTCCATTCTAATGAAGCTGAAGTTATTCAATACACTGAACTATATTTCTTCAACATGATAAATTCATGAATTAAAACTGAACTTTCACATAATTTACTGAAAAAAAATCCCAAATTTTTCAGAAATGCCCTCATGTGTTGGAACTTTCTCCACACACCAGTGTTATGGTGCATAACCTCCATCACTTAGTGGAAATCTTGAACTAATTAAGAGTCTGTTCGTGACTGTGTCTGCTCAGGGATTCAGCAATGTTTGGAGCATCAACACACTTTTAAATGAGCAACACACACTGACTGAAGAGCAATATGCCATGTTATCAAACCTGTCATGTTCCTGTAAGTCTTCCTTTGGCTTAGAGATTTATAACTCAAATCTCCAGGAGCTTGTTAAAAGATTTTTACATGACTAATGTACGTGAAGGCCATGGAAGACTCATGGCTGCGTAATATAGTCGCCATTAAAAAGGGTGCCCATGCGTAGATGTACAGATTCACTACAAGTTAATGCGCAAAAAATACACACAATGTTAATACTCATTTCTGTTCTTTTGATTACACTAAGAGATATAAACATGTAATAGAACCCAATATGTGCATATGTGTAAACTGACATTTGGCCTTCATAGATAAATAAATAATATATCATATATTAGACTTTACCTTATTAAAAAACAGCTCTTATCTCACTGCATGCAAGTGTATAACCTTTGAAATCCAGCGGCTTTGAAGCTGCTTTATCACTTGGATTGCAATTATTTGAGCTTTAATAATGACTTGCTATGACAGTGATTACGCTAGAGGGCATAAATATGTCATCTTACTGCACACCAGATATTAATTTAACCATTAAAGAGGGCATAATACCATATGTTTTGCACAGAATATGAAACACACCAGAGGATGTGCATGTTGAAGATCATTCTTTCAAGTTTTTTGGACTCAAAATCACGTAATGCAACA
The DNA here is from genome assembly GCF_040436345.1 of Pagrus major. NCBI lineage: Eukaryota > Metazoa > Chordata > Actinopteri > Spariformes > Sparidae > Pagrus > Pagrus major. Next base: position 28,448,700 of record NC_133230.1, on the reverse strand, counting down.
TGTATGCATACACTGAATAGAATTTGTATAACATGCGTGTTTACTGACTACTGCAATGGAAATAGGTTTCACCCTCATCTTCTGTTTCATTATTGTGGTCACAGCATTTGGCTGCTGACCATACAAGAACAAATACAGGGCAAGCAGTGCAAAATATGAAGGTTTTATTAGAGTGCCTAAAACTTCAAATCTAGAGTATTTCTCTATACCATGTAACATGTACAGTATGCCACAGTCAAAGTGAAAAATAAAACTTATTCAGGAAGAGTTAACACTCCAAACTCATTTTATCTGCTCTGTCAGGACTGTGTGAGTGTGGTTTGATCAGATATTGTTGAAACAAAACCAACGACCCACTAAGTGTCATCAGATTCTGATTCAAATGTTGCATCACTTTTTTTTTTTGAATGAGCCCACTTCTAGCCAGAGAGAGCAGTACAAAGAAAGAATGAAACACAGCACTCACTCACATGAAATCTCCTCAATTTGTTGAAACCACTGTGTTGGTGCAGCAGAGCTGTCACTGCAGAGGGCTCTGGCAAAACAAAAGCAGGGGCGTCCTTCATGTTGATCTTGGCTCAAGTTTTACTGCAGTGTACTCCATTATTCTGGCAATGAAATATGTGAAATAATGCAACCCAGGAAGAATATGCTCCTTGTAGCATTGAGCTAATCTTTTGCTTCTTTTTGAGATGGTAGAGAATGTTATTTCCAACGATGTTCACTAAGACATGTTCTCCTTTGATTTATCTGTGCTTCAAACTATGGCCTTGTTCAGGCTGCCAGCCGTAATCAATTTTTTGGCCTATCTAGATTGTATCCAGATTGATTTTAAAAGTATGGACAGCAAAAAAACAAAACAAAAAACAAACAAACAAACAAACAAACAAAAAACAGACAACAACAACAACAAAAAACATTAAATGTGATTTTTGGATCCATCCACATTCAGAGGGGGTTCAAAATCTGATTCCAAAGGCATAAATACAGATGCATCTCCATCCAGATGCTCTAGCCACTCAAAAGGGGGGTTTATTCAATAGACAAAGTCCAATCCAGAGTGACAGAAATGCATCAGTGTCTGAGCAGAATCCGTGCGGCTACCAAAAGGTTTTCAAGGCTTATCATTTCAGCCTTGAAAATCATTGAGGATCCCTTCATTGATGATGTCAAGATACACAACAATAAATGATGAAAAACGTTTCAAAAGACCAGTACTCTGTCACACTTACACAAAAGGAACCAAACACAAGACACACACAGAGGCTGACAGGTAAAAGAACAAAAAGTGAGTACAAAAATACAAAAGTACTAACAATGCAGGCGAAAAAAACTAGCAACAAAAAGGAATATACCAAAGTAACACAAAAACTGAGGACAAACCAGAAATTCACAAATTCAGAAACACAGGAGGGAAACAGAACACTAGGAACACAGGGGAACAGGAGGTAGAAAGTGACAAGACACAAGAGGATATAACTTAAAGTGTTTTGAGATCATGGACTGAGACTGTTGATCTTTAGAATGTTTTGTAGCTACTTCTATGTGTCCGGTGCAAAAAAAAAGCAGAATAGACCCCGCAGGACAGATGGTAGACCGAGTTTGATAATGTCCTGTTGTCCTGTCCAGCCTAGATGTTATATAGGGTGGTGATCTGCCCAATAAGGGATTTATGGATGAAAAGTTACAGGTATTACGTTACTTTCCTTTGCTAAGAGCACAATTGTTCAGACAAATGTTCAGTTATGGATTCAAGGTGTTTGACCTCTACAGCCCTTTGTATTGTTTTGCTGCATTGCCATTGTTGGTGTGGATGCAGCCTGACTGTAGTTCTACTTTTCATCATGTCTACATAAAAACAGTATCAGTCACTCATTATAATGAAAGGACAGGTGTTCTTTTTCTACACATTGCTCACAAATACATATACACATTTATATGAATACAATATGAACCACAGTCAGTTTTCATCAGGCATGCAAACATAATTAGACCATAACTGACCTTTAATAGGCTTGACAAGGATTTGATGTGTGCATATACAGGTACATGGTTGTAGTGCGTCTGTGTGTGTTTTGTGTGTGTGTGTGTGTGTATGTGTGATTTTTTCCCCCCCGCCTATCAAATGAGGCCACTATACCCACTGAATTTGTTCTCAAATAAAAACCTGACAGGCAGCAAATACAATTAACCTACATTATGTCAGGTAATAGGAGAGTACGTGTGTGTTCTAATGCATTAATACATACAGATACCTAATATGCATACGGTATCTGTATGTATTAATGCATTAGAACACACATGTACTCTCCTATTACCTGACATAATGTAGGTTAATTGTATTCATACACATGAACACACACACACAGCGATGAAGTTTGATTGGAACGGCATGACTATTAATCCCAGGTTTGATTCCATGGGGCATGGGGCATTTTGTACTGAAGACATACAACAACAGCAAATTGACATGAAGTTGTACAATATTGGACTGATCAAGTTTGGTCTCTTGACTGGCAACACAGATCAGAACACATTTTTCATGTTCACAATCTCTTTCCTAGTACAGTCGCTGTGCCATCTGAGGTGCTTAGAAATTCATTCAAAGATTTGTCTTCTTGAGACAAGTGTTGATATTGCCTCTAATATTGTCCTCTGCATCAGCGACATCAATATCAACAGTGGGACAGTGGAGAGATGAACAGAGACATGGAGAGAGATGATAACAAACCTGACACAATATTGAGGCACTCGGCAAAGAACGCTACTTCATTTTTATTGCTGTGGAGGATAACACCAAAGCAAGAGTCACACACACACACACACACACACACACGTGCGCGCACACACACACACACACACGCTCAAAGTTTACTGGTGGAGACTGGGTACACAGCTCTGTATTATGTGACAAGCACTGAGCTATAGCTGTTATTGCTAGAAGGGACTGCGAGGAGAGAAAACAGGCGGTAACTCTTTGAAGTTGAAAAAACATCAGATTTCTCTTTGTGTCTTTTGTCGCTCAGTGATGATTCTAAAAGCTCTCCTCTGACACCAGCTGACTCCAGATCCGCTGTCTTCAGGTCATCTGTGTCCACAGACAGTGACATATGGCCTTATCTCACATGCAGGCTGCCTTAGGTCATAATAGATTTAATCTGTCGAGCATGCATCAGTTATCGTGCCAGTCCCGTGGCAGTCACCAGGAGTTGTCTTACTTAGAGGTAAAGGAGCAGAAGCAGATCGGCTCAGATAGCCCCGGGAATTATGCTGTCAGTAATCTACATATAATCTCAAAGATACTGGAGTACAGAGCACTGTGAAGTTGGTCTGAAATACAGATCAACCCATGAACAATACACACTCACCTGTGTGTGTTATCAGGCTTCCCTGGTGCCCTGAGATAAAGAATGGAGCATTGGTTCCATCACAGGAGGCTTTTGCAAAAGAAATGCAGAAATGCTTTTTTCAACCGAGACACACTGCGAAAGAGAAACACACTGAAACCCAACATATCTACTTCCTATGACTTCTGATGAAGAAATGCCTCCAGAAAATGAAAGAACACACACAGAGAGTAGGTTAGCACATGATTTACTTTCAAATTTACAGGGCTTTGAAATGACAGTGTTGGCTAGGAGAGGCCAAATGCGACATTGACAAAGTAGACCAACATGTCTATTGCACAGTATGAAGCACACACTGATTTACACTTTTCAAGACAATTTCAAACATAGCGTGGCTTTTAAAGAATCTCTCTTTAGGCTTCAGAGCAGTTGTTCATTTACATTTCATATTGAGTAAATGCTTAAATAAGATGCATTGTAACCTAAAGTGTAAGCTATAGTATATCTCATTATGTACTGTAAAATCAGCAAATAAGACGCATTGATATTGATAGGTCTACAAACCTTCTATTTGGGCTATTTTACCAAGCTAACTAGCCAATCAGTCCATGCAATATCGCATTATGATTTTACAGAATATGTCGATCACATGTATTATCTAATAAACAAAAACAGTTTTCCTGCACAGCATTCTCATGTGTTAACATTTCTTGGTGCCCGCTGTTTTTAGAGCATCCTTTTGTAAATTATGCTTTCAAAAAGTGGTGGGGACACCCAGCATCCCCAGTGTAAATGACACCTATGAGCTCAGGGTTCCCAAGCTAGACATACATTAGATATACATTAGACCATAGACCCCCATTTTGAGAGGTTTTGGTCTTAAGGAATCCCTTCTGAGTAGCATATTATTTTTAGGTTTGAAGATAAAAACAGTCTTCATAGTCTGTGTATTAAACTAGGATGAAAAATTGCAATCAATCAAACTGGCATCCCCTACTTCTTTTCTTTTATTCCTCATTTTGCTGGGGACAACCCACAGACTCCAGTGAACAAACCCATTGACTCTGCATTGTGTGGCGGAATGATAGGCAGGAGGCTTTTTTCTATTTCTGAAATCATAGTCAGTGTGGGAACAGATTATAGAATATATATACTGTATATACTGGACAGTCATTCAGTTGGCTGGTCACGGTCAGCTGGCCAGCATGCTATAAAGATTAGAGAGGAATAGCTCAGTGGCTAGCCGGCTTGCTTGCCAAGTGCACTATTCCACATTATATGACCAATTTGATTGTGTAGAATTAGTGACATTCCAGTTAGTCACAACAGCAGCCTACGGTCATATTTCGCACGAACTGAGTTTCAAAGCTATCAGCAGCATTTAATACCATCCATGGAGAGCAGCCCTGAGCCATTACACATACACTACCAGATTTCTGGTGAGAGGAATCAACTTCAATTATGGTTGACTAGAAGCACGATACTGCACTCAGTCAAAAATACTTAACTTTGTATTTAAAGGTCCCATACTGTAGACAGTGAGATTTAAATGTCTTTCTATGTATAAAGCAGGTCTACATGTTATATGAATACTGTAAAGGTGTCAAAACGCTCAATCCACGAGGAAATGCACACAGCCCATATTCAGGACTTCCGTAAGGTTGTGATGTCACAACTATAACAATACCGCCCTCAGCATTGCTGTGTTAGCAAAAACACCTGTAGGCCTGATGCGAAAACATGGTGCTTGCTCAGGCCTGTGACAGCTGACCAATCAGAGCAGGCTGGGCTTTTTTGGGAGGGGAGCCTTAAACAGACAGGAGCTAAAAGTTCAGAACGTTCAGACGGAGGGTGAATAGAGGTGCGGCAGCAAGGGACAGTATGAGGAAAATGATGTGTTTGGTTTTTTTTAACATTAAAGGATGTAAACAAACTCATTTCTAACAGACACTCACAAAATAAAAGTATGAAAATGAAAATGAGCATTAAATGGGAGCTGCTCATGTCAGAGCTGTCATTAAGTGTGGAATCAGAGGCAACCGAATCACTGCCTCGCCGAGAAAACAAATCTCCCTTTGGGGACAATGCAAGTATTGAATGAATCAAAGTGAATTTAGTTAATTTACATTTTGTTCCCATTTACAGACACATTTTGTAATATGACAGTCATTGCATTACCATCCATATCATTAGAGGCTATGGGGACCTCGGAGATGATTGGCCTTGTTTTTATTTCCGTCAATGACATTTTCTTGTTATTGCACGAGGGAAAGTTTCATCAGATCCTGTATATTCTGTGCTTGGATAGGCCTTGAGAGAGAAAGGGATTGGCCCCCGTCCTCGGATGAACCATCTAAGAAGTTCCCTGTTATCAGTCACGCTTCTGTTAACTTCAAGCTGTGAGAAAAAAAAAGTAGATTCACAAGCGAGCCCAGAGCGGCGTGGTACAGCTTTGCGTGTCCCTGTCTTTGTGTGCAGCCCTGTGTTTTCTCCTCCGTCGTCCCCCCTTCTCCTCTCGCCTTCTCCCCCTTCCTCTCCTCCCTTTTTTTCAATCTCACCTTCTCTCACCCTCCCTCCTCTTCTCTGTCTGGATCACTCAATCCCTCTCTTTCAACTCCCCCCTCCATCTCTCTCTCCAGTGAATGCCTCTGTAATTCCTATTCTTATCTACTCGTCGGCGCGAGGATAAGAGCTTCTTTACTTATGTGCTCCTGCTCTCCACGGGGAAGAGGAGACAGAGAAAACATTTTAAAAAGCTAAAATTACATGCAGGGAAGCAGGACAGAAAGGAGGAGGAGGCGGGGACGGAGGGAGGAAACATTTTCAACGAGAGTTGCATACAAAACAGAGGAGAAGGGAGGAATGGGGTTGATAGAGGAGAGAAGATTAAAATTAAAAAATTATATTTTAATTATTCTGGGGTTGTTCACTTCAAGCTGAGCTAATCCTGTTTTGGGTGTGTTGTGCTCTCCTGACACTTCCAGACTCCCTTCAAGGCCTCGGTGACAGAAAACAGGCTTTATAAAGACACTGGACGCCCATATAATGAGACACACACTCATCCTACGCACACATGCACTCACATTCATGCTCTGTGATCTGAGATGCACAAATAACTTCAATTCTTGCAGCACGCTCAAACAAGCTCATTGACAGCTACACACACACACACACACACACACACACACACACACACACACACGCACACACAGAAGGGTGTGTGAGTTCAGCCTCGCCCTCCAGAGGCTGTCACACAGACCCTGCTCATTAAAAAATTTCATTAGGTTTCAATCAGGCTATAAGTAGGGCAGCTGCACCATTACGGAGCAAACATGTGACTGAAACATGACTGCAGGAGTCATGATATAATCAATGAATCAGTGTGTGTGTGTGTGTGTGTGTGTGTGTGTGTGTGTGTCACATTATTACAGAGTGATTTCAATGAAATATGACTCGGGGAGCAAGCGAACAGAACAACATTAAATTGAATCACTGTTGAAATATTTTCTCTCCTCTGTTGAAAGTTTAATGTCGGGTATGTCCTCAGTGACTTCTCTCAGCAGCTTCACAGATAACATCCGGGACACATGCACAGACTGGGAGGACGTGGCTGCACGCTGGAAACACTGGAGAAGCAATCATGGGATCCCCAAGTCGACCTCCTCAGGTAGAAGAAGACGGTGGAAATATGCCGAAGAGAACTGCAGGCAGATGAATAATCCAGAGTGGGAATTGGGCTGCTCTCAGTTGTGAAATAGGGAGACGGTGGTAAATGATTGATTTTGATCAAATTTGGTGAGAAGGGAAAACGTGGATGTTCGTTGTGATGAGTCACAATGGCTTTTTCTTCATTTTTTTTCATCCTCTCTACATCATCCCTCCGCCTTATCTCCTGCCTTTGGGTTCCCTACGCTCATTTTGCACATGGTTATATTTTACATTATACTATACTATACAAAATATAATACAGGGCCGTACTTTTCTTACCACGCCATAAAACCAAACATTTCCAAACAAGACAAAACAAAACAGAGACAGGAACAATAGTTGGGGCTGCACAAAGAAACGTTGTTCTGAAACTTCATCAATTCATAAAATGATACAGGAAGAAACAATCCTATCAACAACTGTCATTGCTTCTGAAATATTGATTCCTCCACTGAGCAAAATCACAACGCTCAGTATTAAAGCAAAGCTTCACAGCCAAGCCCCATTTGAAAAACATCATCATTTTGAGGAGTGATAAGAAAATAACCATGCACACAAATATCAGATACACATAAAAAAGATTAAATAAATAAAGGTAAAACAATAAAAAGGAAAACAATGGAAAAAAGGTAAAAGAAAAGCACAGGTTCAAGTTCAGTTTTTTTTTATTATTACAAACTGCCATCAACAGTAAACTGCAGGAATCTCATTTCTCATTTTCAATGCTTCTAGTCAAATTCATATGAGTGTTTTTGTCCTCTTTATGCCCGAATAGCATTTGAAAAGAAAAGTGATAATTCAGCCATGATTTCACTATTTGAAGGTTTAGTAACAAACATTACAGATGTGTCTGCTCTGGTGTTTTAAGATCAGACTGTAGGCATGAATCACCCAGAAAAACTTACCAAAAACTTGAAGAAGAAGGCTTACCTTGTACATTTTGTTTGTGCTCACTGGAAATCTGATTTTAAAAGGTGGGCCTATGAGCATGATTTGTGACATCACGTTTGGAAGCCAATATTGAGCACACACAAGTATGATGTGACAAAATCATCATCCAAGGGCATACGTTTGGTTTTGATATTGGTGGCGACAGAGGACATCACAGATATCAAAATGCAAAGCGTTTGCAAAGTGTGCTCTGTTGGGACTTTTCTAGGTGTCTGCTGGCACCGGGAGGCAGAAAGGAAGAGAGGAGAGCAATTACACAAATTACTTTACTACTGTCACGAGTCTAAATTAACCAAGCTCAAAACAAATGAGTCTACAGGGCCATAAGCGAAAAGCTGAGCTCAATGGTCAACAACACTGAAAATTGTTTTTGTTTTTTTAAGGGCAATGACCATCAAGAAGGCAGTTTAACAGAGACTTCATAGTGCAATCGTCAACAGTAACAAGTACTGTAATCACAAAACAAGAAATTCTTCACTCAAATTTGTCAGCTAAATGGAAGTATGGAACCTTGAAGGACACATTTTAAGGCAGGTACTGTTGCCTTTTCAAACCAATCATCTGTACGGAAATATACGGAAATAGGCCTAGTATTTACATCTAGGCCTAAACATAAAAAAATACAATCCACACCCCAAACAAACAGCTCAGCGTCCACTGCCTTACTCCTATTTGAAGGAGCCAAACATTTTATTTATCATCTGAATATGGCAAGATCTAAATATTATGAAAGCTAAGACTTTGTTTATTTAAATGAAGATGAAAACCCATCCCTGCCTTGTTAATATGACGCTAAGCCTTTCATTTATAATCTCATGGAGACAGATCACGAGGGAGGGAGAGTTCTGAGTAGGACCAGAATGCAGTCGATAATCTTTCGCTGTTAGCTTTTGTCATCATGCCTTTACAAGCTTCAGATATGTATGTATCATCTGAATCTTGTGATAAGAGTTTCATATTCTGAAAGCCAAGACTTACTTAAAATCAAACAAAACCCCCAAATGACCAAAAACTAAGATGTTGACATAAATCCATGTTTATCTAGTAATGTGCCATTGCAACATGCAACTGTTTTTGATAGAGCACGTCACAAATGTAGGCTACTGTGACTGACTGAATCAATATGAGATGTTCTTCTGACGTTATTTATCCCCGGGTGCAGAACAGCTTTGGCGCAAATAAATTCAACCAGGATGCAGCTAGCTACTACATCCAGCCCACATTAAATGCAAAGCCAATCCTATAAGTGATATTGGTTTAGGGAGGCGGAGAAGTAGAGAACAAGATCAGCTAATCGTTTATGTACCAAATTATTGCTGGATATAGGTGGGGACAAGTCCCTAGCGTCCCTACCCAAATCCTACGCACATGCTGTCATCACAGGCTGAGTCAGCTTTCATTGTTGGTTTTCCAGACTTTCTGAGTCACTCACTCCCACTCCACACTGATCAGTTCTCTTCTCAGACATCTGATTTCATGAAGAACATTTATCATATCAGACGTGGGTGACACTGACTGGCTAATATCTGTGTCTGAGGAAAGTCCATCCAGTATTGGCCTGATATGTCTTTCTAAACCTATAGGACGACACACACCTATACAGAACAAAGTGAAACAAACAATACAAACACTATGTGAGTATAACATAAAGCGTACACATAAGCACATGGCCGGAAAGGCCAATTGGAAGCAGCAGCGACCGCCTACAAGACAGGCTATATTTACTATCACTACTGTTATTTGATTATACAAGGACTAGAGGGCAGGATGCCAGATGAGCACCATCCCAAACAAAGAAAAAAGACCACAATATTCCACCAATATCTGAAAACAACTCTTAAAAAATGCCTTGGGGCATAAATATAACCATTGAATGAATTTCTGTTCAATCCCATCACCTAAAGAATAAATAAATACAGATAGAAAATACATTTAAAAAACAATATTCTACCAAACATCTCCAGCACCAAATGCCTGGAGGACCTGAATATTAATGCCCGAGCCCTTTGCTGCTATTTGAGCATGTGGTGGAGGGACGAAGGAGCGAGCACATATAGAGACGAGTGCACATAAATAATCCACAGGGACGCCCAGTAGAAAGTCTGAGGTAATGCAAGGTGACAGTATTTGGAATGGGAAAACACGACTAAACTGGGTTATGGTTGATATACTGTGAGGAGGAGAAGAGGAGCAGAGGGGCAAAATAATAGGATAAGGAGTGGTGAGAGGAGGATGAAAATCATGGGGGGAGGAAGGAGGAAAGAAAATTGGAAGAGAGGAGAATAAAGGAGGAAAGGAAACGGGAGGAACGGAGAATGTAAATGAAAAGGAGGAGAGGAAAGGGGGTAGGAAAAGTTGAAAAAATTAGGATGAGTAGAAGAATATGAGGAAATGCGAAGAGGAGAAATAGAAGAAGATGGGAGAAGAAAGAATGGAAAAGCAGGGAGGAAGACAAGGAGGACGGAAGCGAGGAGACCGACAAAAGGAGAGGAGAGGAGCATTGAACAGACTAACACCAAGGAGGAAAAGGGGAGGTGAATAAGAGAGAGAGATGGCCAAAAAAAAGAAGAGGTGTGGCAGGTGAGGAGGAAGAAAAAGAGAAAGAATAAAGCAAAGGGAGGAAGTTATGACCAGAAGTAGAAATGAGATGATAAAAGGAACTGAGAAGATTAAAGTAGATAATAGAGAGATGAAAGGGAATAAAATGAATGAGAAAAGGGGAAGATAACCTTCATAAACGAATTCTCACAGCTGTTGCCATAGCAACCAGGAGACACCTATTGTCTGTGTGTCAACCTGATGCAGATGATCGCGTGTGCACATGTGACTGTGTGAAGGCAGGTGTTTGTGCGGTAAGAGTTTAATCAGGTGTTTGTGTTTTTATCAGTGGGATCAATCATGAGACAAGCCTGTGTGTGTGTGTGTGTGTGTGTGTGTGTGTGTGTGTGTGTGATGTGGATTAGCATTGCAATCAGAGAGACTTTATCGATGGATCAGTCGAAGAACAAATCAACAAAGACAGATTAGCACCAGACAATCCACAAATGTCTTCATACAAGCCTGTAAACATTGACTTACACCACACAAACATACACGAACACTAACACACATATATACACACACACACACAAATAAACACATTAAACATTCCATGTTTGGTGGCATTTCACTGGCATTTACGGCCACTGTAAATGGTGAGAGGCTCTGGACCCACGGTGACAGCTGCATTTTGATGAGGCACCTTTGAACCGCTCTGTGTCAAATCTGACATAAAACATCGAGTCAGACGTCAAACACCCCGCTAACACTTGTCAGTCTGATGTCATCTGAGCATTCACAGATCTCTGATGTGATGGGAAAGCACACTGCAGGGCCCAGCGGCCCTTGATGTAAAGGATTATTCACAGTCGCTCACCATGATCTGCCGATCAGAGGTGATGTGGGTTCAGCTGTGGCATCTTTAGGCTACTTTAAAGGTTCAATAGTATTTTAATATTAAAATTAAGGTACTGTTGTATAAATATTACATTTTTCACAGTTTTAGCACCAGACTGGTTATAGTAGGATCTGTGTGGGTGCGTTACAGGTTTTTTTTCTTATCTTTGTTTATCTTGTTCAGTAATGGAAACAAGAAAATGTATCTCAGGCTATTTTAAGGAGAGGGAGAAGGAAAGAGTAACAAAGATGAAGAGCACTGCTGCACTGACCTTTGTGGGTTGAAAAGATCAAGTCTGTTGTATTTGTGATCAAGCCCAGCTGTGATGTAGCACAACAGTACATTGGTTATTTTTGTACCGTAGAGTGTGGACAGAAGAAGTAGCTACCAGTAGACAGCAGTACAAGCAGCTGCCTTGATGTTATTACCCTTTAAACAGTGGTGTAGTGGTCTCTGGAGAAGTGGGTATACTCTCAATTTTTGCCCTTTTTTAACGCAGCCCAGAAAAACGCCCTGTTTTAGAAACAGTGACATGTAAGACTACTCTATTTAGTTTACTCAAAAATCCGTCAGTAGTATTTGCTCATTGTCACATAATTTCTGCTGCTTGATCTCAGGGAGGAAGGATTATGAAATTACTAAACCAATACTGGCCCACAGACTAGTGAGAGACAACTATGCATTTTGAGTGAACTATTCCTTATTCCTTAGGATGGACTAAGGAATAAGGAATGACGCCTATTCTCTCTTGGCAAGTCAGTAGTTTCTTTTGTAAACTGTCTCTTTGAACAGCTGATTTGCAACAGATAGCGTGGGCCAGAGTGTGCCACTATTATAAAATTAACATGACTTGGTCAGGAGCAGTTTGTAGGTATTACTGGTCACACAGGCAGCCTGCATGAATGTAAAATATAGATGAGGCAAACATGGTGTTTCAGTTATTTTTTGAACATTTATTTAAATAAAATACTTCAGATCTGAATTTGACAATGCATCCTTGTTCATATTTCACCTTAGATTAAAAAAAACGCAAATCATTCTCTTCCACACATCAAAACCAATCAGATAAACTCAAAAGTGCACTGTTGTAAAATTGAAATAAACACTATTTTAGCATACCTCGTTAGATATATATAAATATCATATGATGATTGAACATCATCATTCAAATTATTCAACAAAACAATATGTAACAAAACAATATTTAGTTAACAATGAAAAAAAATATATGCATTTACAACACATCAACAGTGATATATAAACAACTGGACTGGAGTACTGTTTTTTGGCAGTGGGCTGCACTGCACAGGTGTTGCCACAGAAACTGGCGTTGGAGTATAGGAAGATGGTGCCACTGAAGACATGGTGAGGGAAGATGGTGTTGGTGGTGATGAAGGTGCTGGATACAAGGCTGTATTTGAGAGCGTTGGACCAGACAGACTTTGAAAGACATTTTATTGGTATTTAAGGAACTGCGTTGAGCTGGTTCAAGTCCTATATCAGACAGATCTCAGTTTGTAAAAGTTAACAATGAATCCTCACTGCATACCAAGGTTAGTCACGGAATTCCACAAGGTTCTGTGCTCGATACTATCCACTTTATATATGCTTCCTTTAGGGAATTTCATTAGAAAAAACAAAATTTTCATTGTTATGCAGATGATACACAATTATACTTATCTATTAAGCCAGATGACATTTAATCAGTTAGCTAAACTTCAGGCATGTATTAAGTACATAAAAACCTGGACGACTTGCAATTTTCTGCCTCTAAACTCAGCCAAGACAGAAGTTATTGTGCTGGGCTCAAAAAAATTTTTAGAGACACATTATCTAATGATAAAGCTACTCTGGATGGCATTACTCTGGTCTACAGCACCATAGTAAGCAATCTGGGAGTTATCTTTGATCAGGATTTGTCCTTCAACTCCCACATAAAGCAAATTTCAAGGACTGCTTTCTTCTACCTACGGAACATTACAAAAATCAGGAACATCTTGTCTCAAAAAGATGCAGAGAAATTGTGAAATAATTTTGTTACCTCAAGGCTGGATTATTGTAATTCCCTTTTATCAGGCTGCCCCAATAAGTCTGTAAAGACTCTCCAGCTGATCCTGAATGCTGCTGCACGTGTACTGACAAGAATTCATATCAGAAAACATATTTTCCCATATTTGCTTCTCTGCACTGGCTTCCTGTAAAATCCAGAATTGAAATGAAAATCCTCCTCCTCACATACAAAAACCCTCAATGGCCAGGCACCAGCATATCTTAAAGACCTGATAGTACCCTATTACCCCACCCGGACACTGCACTCTCAAGATACAGGGTTACTTGTGGTTCCTAGAGTAGAATGAGAGGCAGAGCATTCAACAATCAAGCTCCTCTCCAGTGAAACCATCTTCCACTGTTGTTTCGGGAGGCAGGCACCCTCTCTACATTTAAGAGTAGACTTAAAACTTTCCTTTTTGATAAAGCTTATAGTAAGGGCCTGTACAGGCTCTTAGCTATGCTGCCATAGGTTTAGGCTGCCAGGTGATTTCCTATGATGCACTGAGCTCCTCTCTCTTTCTCTCTATCTATACACATTTATGTCTCATTAATACATGTTACTGACTTTGCTTCTTTTAGCAAATTTAGCATTGCTCTATCCCATAATCTCAGAAGAAAGAACCTTGCTGATGTACTGTAGCGTTTATCAAATCCTTGAGTAATTCAAATGCTGAATGATCTGTTTAGGTGAGAGTGCATCGAGAGTCAGAGCTCATTAACAAATAAAAACACCTTTTTCTTGTTGTCTATCCAGGCAAGTTATCCGTATGTTTATGTGCATGGCTTTTACCTAACTAAACTGCAAAACACTTCTTCAATAATGACAACACCAGTGCGTCTTAATGTAACTCACAGAACTGACTCACATTTCTTATGAGATACATTGCCAGTTTACAACTTCATCATTAGCAGTTTTTAGCAACTTAATACAGGAAGCCAGTGATGACATGAGATCAATGCTGACTTCAAGGGAGGTCTTGGGTAATGTAAGAATAAGAAGCAAGTTCACACTGACACAGAAAAATAATGTTATCATATTCTCACCAACACAGGACCATGGTCAATGGTCTAAATGAGGCCTTTGTGTGGGAGAAGCCTGTTTATAAGATACATTTGTTGTTCTCTAAGTCTTATACTATGGGTTTACTTATACTTCATTGTCTCATAATTAATGCAACTGGATAAAGCTTTAATAAACCCAGTTCAGATATACTGGTATCTATCCTTGTTTCCACTGTTTATCGGAGTTTTACCAGTCTTTATCTGAGCACACGAAAATTCAATATAAGTGATGCCTATGGTCTTGGTCTCACCCATGACATTTGTTGTTAGTTGTTTTACACAGGGCGGGACCTCAAAGAACTTCAACACAAGTTTAACAAAAGTCATCATAAACCTGCAGAGTCTTTTAGAAAAACTAAAACCCTTAATGTCACTGGATTGATTGTAAATGCCAAAAAGGATATACAATGAACTGTACAACTCCACAGAATGTCAGAGTTATGGGTTCAAGCGGAGCTTTTTCCGGAGAGGGACAATTGACATTTTGCATTTCACTCACTGCTAGATTTACCAGGCATTGGTCATTTTGTGAGGAAAAAAGTACATTGGCTGGTTTGTATTGGTTAGCATTCCTCACTCAATCGATGAGTGCTGATAGCCACATGTTATATGATTAATGAGCATAAAGTAATACTCCCCGAAAGGGATACCTTGACGTTCTGTGGTATTTTTCTACATTGCACATTTATGAAGTTGCTGTACTTGTCCTCCACTCACCAACGTTTGATCAAAATTAATCAAAATTCAATACCACTCTCTTGTCTGTGTGCTAAATGTGGAGCTACAGGGCTAGCAGGCATTTAGCCTACCTTAGCAAGTAGACTAGCGAGGGAAACAGCTAGCCTTGCTGTTTCAAAAGCTAGAATATCTGCCTACCAATGCCTCTAAAGTTGACTAAATAACATGTATCTAGTTTGTTTAATTATTCTAAAGATCCAGGAAGTCACTACGCCAGGCCAGTGTAAAATATATTTGCAGAAAGTAGGCCTAACTTCCTATAAAACCACAGCTTGAAAAAAAAACGAACAATTTTATTACAATTTAATTTGTAAGTAAACTGACACCATCTGCGCATAGCTATGCTATGCTATTTGGTCTGCCCATTGGGCTGGAGGTTTCCTGCAAAAATGAAGGTCACATTATGGCCATTGCGCAACCAAAACAGGAAGAGGCATTATTTTCCCTGGTCCCTATCCCCAGGTGACAGTGGAACAGCTGGAACAGAACTTTCTTACCCACTCTGCGCCCCAAACGACTGTTTCTGCATTCTGTAACTTGGGTTGCCAGGTATGATTTTGTATGAATGATCAATCTTCCAACTGTGCAACTGTAGCTCCATTTTGGGATCAATATCAAATGTGGGGCAGTCACTTCTAATAAAAATTATGCAATCAACTTTGAAACTGTCATTTTAGGAGAATTAAGTAATAGCAAATCAGAAATCATGTGCATGTGCATACACAATATATATGGATATATGTAAATGTGCATATGTTGTATGTATATACAACTTCAATTCCTCTTTTGCAATTTGTGTCAAAACATGGCAGTGATGAATAGTAACCGGAAGTAAATATATCTCACCCTCTAGGTCTAGAGGTCAGCTAAAATAATTCAAATCATCCTGAGGGCTAACTGTGGGTA
Organism: Pagrus major; assembly: GCF_040436345.1. NCBI lineage: Eukaryota > Metazoa > Chordata > Actinopteri > Spariformes > Sparidae > Pagrus > Pagrus major. Next base: position 28,432,500 of record NC_133230.1, on the reverse strand, counting down.
AGCAGGGCTTTTGCACAGACCTGAATGTTACCAGCCACTGCTGCTTAATTTGGGCTTTCTCGTACTGTACCATGTTTTTTATGTCATGAGGACCACAGTGGAGCTGTTTGTGTAATCTCATTACACTCATTAATTTTTTAGGAGGTAATTTCTCTAATACGTTAGAGCAAGACAGAGGGCTACAAATGGGCCTGTAATCATGGAAAATATAATTAAGAGCACCTGCTGTTAACATAATGTTCAGCACGCAAGAGGATATTTGGGTTTACAGCTTAGCTGTGTACACAAAGGGAAACACACACACACACACACACACACACACTGAACACACACGTGTATAAACAGAGACACTGCTTTGCTGGAGTGAGGATGGCAGGTTTATCTCAGTTGTGGTGGTCAAGGAGGAACTATTGTACAGCATCTATGCTTACTTTACCCTTAGTAATTAAGCAAAACAACTCCTGCCTGTGCTTCACTTGACACTGATTTACACCTGGACATTTTCCAGTTTGACCAAGAGAAAGAGATCCTAGATATTCCCCCTTAGAGCCCTGATGTCCACATTTCAAAAATCTGATCAACAAATATAATATATATAAATATACTGAAGACTTTTTTTTAACACCTTCTTGTGCAAACAGCCTTAAATAATTGTAAAAGCATGTAAAATGCTCATACACACCGTACATCCCCCAAATCAACTGACACACACTGAACCACCACAAGTTTTCAGGGGTTTCACAAAGTTGGGTGCATTTGGTTTTGGCTGTTTATTGTGCAGCTTGGTCCAAAGTTGCAATCCACCCTCTGAGGGATTAAGAAAGGGCAGACGACACCTGAGTTGGTGCGGAGTGTTGGCAGTCCCAGAAAACGGCGTGACTGAGGAAATGCAAGTGGTTTAGTAGGAGGCCTGGGGGGTTACAAAGCCACTTGGAATACTTGGAAAGAAGTTGTGCCCTATCACCTAAAATTTCAGCATCTTTGCTTTTGGAAAGTTTTAATTTTTGTCCTTAAAAACTTCTGAACCAGGTCAAGTAGTGTGGAAGCCAAGATAAACAGGAAAGTAAATGTGGGTATTTTGTTTTAAGACTAAGATTAAATTAGCGTAAACTTTGAGGGGGGACATGAAAGCTACCACATTAAAAGCATTAATGTAATATTTTGAGATTTTGGGACAATATGCTTAAACACTTTTTGATGAGTGTTAGATGAGCTCAATACCTCTGTCTGTCTGCTTGTGAGCTTAGCTTACCATGATGACTAGAATGCTGAATATGACCATATTTACAGCTCACTGGACAGAGCCAAGCTAGCTGTTTGTGTGGTGTTTAATCAGTCTCACAGCCCTTGCACATAAAAACCAGGTGCACACAGCGCAGTAGCTGCTCAGACAAATCTGAGCTCAACTCGCTTGCTCATCAAGTTGATTTTTTAGACTTGGAGGTGGGGATGGAACAGACCGCGCCATGATCTTTATTGTTTGGCTGCTTGGTTTGAGAGAATAACCATTTTCCTGGGGCCAGCTGGTGGGAACAAGTAGGTTAAGTCTCAAACTAAATTAACATCTTTCAGAGATCCCATTTTAATATTATTTGAAGGTATACATAGGCCGAATATCCTGTTATAGCTAGCTTAATAACCACTTTAAGGTCAGAAAAGCTGTTATCACCTCACAAAAGTTTGACTGGGTATTCAAAGTGAAGGAGCGGCGACACCAGCCACTGTCTATTCCATCCCCACCTGCAAAGTCTCTAATCTCACCTTGATGAGCAAGCGAGTGCTCACAGCCATGTGCTCATGTGACTGCATTTGTGTATGTGGTGCAGAAAAGCTCTCTTGTGAGGGTGTTTTTTCCACTTGTGGATACTGTTCTGTTCTGGTATCATGTGCACGTGCCTGTTTCTTTGTGAATAGGTTTTGAGACTATATAAACACCATAGGTTTCCCTGTTTCCAGTTTTTATGCTAAGCTAAGCTAATTGGCTGCTGACATTAGCTTCAAACAGACCTGAGAGCGAGATTAATCTTTTCATCTAACTCTCCCCAAAAAAGTGAATAAATATATTTCCTAGAACATCAAGCAATTTCTTCATAGGATATCTTTGTAATCAAAGTCTGTACAGATAATAAAAGGAAACACATCAGATGATGTTCTTTAACCAAACTGGTTCAACTGGCCACATTAGCATTCATGCACCCAGCAGAAGCATTTTAACACATCCAACAAGCTTTCGGTCAGTCAGGTGTAAATCTAATCAACATGAATCACATCAAGACTCAACAAAGATTCTACGCTTTATTTAACAGCTAGCGATGACTTTCAATACCATCCTGGACATCAAGAACAATGAAGGAGATACAGCAAACACATGAGGCTGGATCAACAGGAGAATAATGGAGGGTCTTTACTGCAAACACAGAGAATCTGAAAATCTGTTTTGTATTAATGAGTTAAAAGAAGGTAACACCAAAAGAAAAGCTTACTCATCATTTTTTGTGTCCCTTCCTGTCCTTGGCACTGACTGATCAGAGTCTCCTGCCCTCTCACCCTCCCTTCCTCTCTTTATCTCCCCCACTCCATCCTTCCTCCCATCATCCATTCATCTGCTCCCCTCTTTGTAACCACTTCCTCTGTGGATATTCTGACCTTTCAAACAGCTGCTCTACCTTTTCTAAACACACACACACACACACACACACACACACACACACACACACACACACACACACACAGCCTGTGGCTTGGCATCATACCGCTGGCATTAGAGAAACAGCTTTCAGTGTCTGTGCCCTCATGCCATGCTGTTGACATTTTGAGCTCTGCAATCTCTCTCTCTCTCTCTCTCTCTCTTTCACACACACACACACACACACACACACACACACACACACACACACACACACACACACACACACACACACACACACACACACATTCATGCACAGATGCCACACGCTGCTCATGTGAGCACTGTGCAGGTGGCGTGCTGATATTTGTCTCTCTTGTCCTCTCCTCTTGTTCATTCTTCCTCATCATCAATGCTTCTTCTCCACCTTTTTTTTTGCTTCTTCTCCATCCATCTTTCCATTACTTACACAATGAGTCTATGAGCAAAACATCCTAAACCATCACGTTGACTACATAAAGAAAGATGTTACCCGCAACTAGAAACAGGTGTTTTCCATTCATGCTGCAGATTTGTTGAACCGTTGTTGCAATAGTCAGTTTGCAGGTTGTGTGTCTGTGGGATTAATACAACACTGGTATTCAATGTAATTAACTAGCTGCACCACTAACTGAACTCAATTAACACACTATTCTTAAGGTGCAGATGCTAATAAGCTGAATTATTTGTGCACCACACAGAAGCTCAGCTTGGATCATGAGATCCACGGTTGAGTTCTTCAATTCAGAACAGGAGATCAACATGAGGCAGAGAGAGCTGAAGTATGTACATCTCAGAGGAAGAGGGAGTTGTGGAGCAAGGACAACATATAATGACATCTGTCCTTCTATAGTTGACCATGTCAAGAGAATGATAACAAAGTTATAAGCAGCTAAATTTGAGCCACATCACAAAAACATCATTATCTTCAGTGAAGACGGTTATTTGCCAGTGATTTAACACAGGACTGCTCCAAATGAGCAAATACCTTATTTTACCCTACTGATTGTCACAAGCCAAGGAGAAAGTAGCTCAACGGTGCTTGCTGTATTTTTTTTTTTTACAAAAATAAGAAAAGAAAAGCTCATGTAAGCAAATTGTATTCACTATAGTAAAGCAGTAACATTGTCATCACAGCTATAACCAACAATATCAATTGCAGACGTGTGTCCTTTGTGCCGTAATTCGACATTTTTGCCGGAAAAATTGAGCCTGGTGGCAGGCTGAATAGCACAGTGAAAGAGAGGATTATGGGGAACCAATCTATATGTGGTTGGTGACAATTTTTATTCTTATTATTTTTTTTTACAAACACTGTGCAATCAGTATTTACTTCTAAATGATAAGTTAAAGCAAAAAAGTTGTCTTGTGCCAGTTTAGAAGCTTGGTGCTTGAGAGTGATATGCAGGCTCTGCATACACATACTATAAACAGCAAGGTAAAATATCCTATAATAATAAGATTTATATTAATAAAATGTGGATGTTAATAGTTTCAGTTTTTTTGTTGGTGTGCCTAATGAAATCATCAAAGGCAGTTGAACTACATGTGGGGTTAACTCCACCTGATGAGGAGCCTCAGGGGTGACTCAGAGACTCATATGAAGAATGAAAATAGACCTTTGTGTGTGTGTGTGTGTGTGTGTGTGTGTGTGTGTGTTATCTGGAGACCATTGGGAAAACAATACACATTTATCATCCAGTGTGTGCAGTGCACACAGTGTGTGAGACAGCGAGTGTGTGTGTGTAGTTTACTGTCATCTTGCACTGCCTGTCACTGGCCTGGAGTTACACTGAATGATGTGTTTTGTGTGTGTGTATGTGTGAGTGTTGAGCTTGAGGAGGGATGAGGGCACACTGTCTGTTAAAATTACTGTTGTTGGGTTGAGTCTGACTTTGTAATATTACACACACACAAGCATGCACGCGCGCGCGCACACACACTCACACACACATACATACATACAAGCACCAGCGGCTAACAAAGCCTGTCTTTAACATCTAAGACAGCTGTCTGCCAAAGTGACCAATCAGCCTGCAGCATCGGGGCGAGTTAGGCCAATTGGATGACAAAGACAGAGAGGGAGAGTTGTTCAGAAAGAGCTATTAGAGCAAACCCATGGGGATAAAAGCCAATCAAAATCGATAAAACTGTCTAACTAGCCAATGAGTTGACAGTTAATTATGAAACACTGGCAGCCACAAAGACAGATAGACACATTGTCCTTAAAGGCCATTTTTATGCACACTGTTTAGATTTTATTCAGTTGTCAAGAGAATTTTGGTAAACATGCTTATTGTAATAATCAAATGTGGACTTTGGATACCAACTTTTTACTGCAGTAATCATATTTGTTGTTAAACAGACCAAGGGATTGGCCTCAGACTTCTTTTTAAACATGCAAACACACTTATTTTCCTCCAAAAGTGAACAACAAGAAATCATTATTTTGTTTGCATTCGGGCCTTTGCTAGCTGAGGGGCAGGCAAAGCATACTGCTGAAATAACCTGCATTCACTTCTCAAAAGCATTGTTTTGGCTACAAGTTAAATAAATATAGATCTGTTTGTTGAAATTAACAAGTCTATGAAATAAGCTGCATGCTAATTACTTTTAGAAAGTTGCAGAGAAATGTACAAATGCACACTCACACTCTCAGTGATCACTGTAAAATATTTCTCTTACATAAAGTAGGATAGCTGTTATCATGGCATCAATTGTGGTGTTCGTATATACTGTATGTGGAGTTAGTGTTTTCGCCCAATGACATGATGATCAACGCTCATCAATAAAGTTCTCAAATACAACCAGTAAAGGGTTACATAATGTGGCTCTGAGGGCCTTTTTCCATATGAGCTGCAATCTGATTGGACTAAACCCCTAATAAGCTTGTCTGGACTGTTTGACTGCAGTAACAATGTGACAGCTTTCCCGCAGGGATAGCAGGAGTCTTTCCATCTCTAAGTACTTTAAATGCTGTATATTTAAAGCTCCTGTTGGCAAAATCATTGATTTTTGAGTGTCATTCCCAAATCATCAAATACTGACGCTTTTGAATGGTGGCCGACCCGAAACCCAAAGCATCAGTGTTACTATCTTACCAACAGGAGTTTTTACAATGCATTGTATAGAAAAGTATTGTTCAAGCAAATATATATGTTCGACAAGTTATGATCACCTTCTGTTATTAGCGGGCCAATTAAAAAATCTACTATGATGCATTATGACGTCACCAATAACTGCAATGTGCCTAAATCTGAGATGACTGATTAATCTACAGCAATACACAGTGATTATGACTAGTGGTTTAGTTGCGAGTAGATTATTCTGTGAAACCCCTAGGAGCTGCAGTTGGCTGGGAGGTGCAGACAATATGGTCTGTTTGTTCAGTTTTAAACAACTGTAGAGCTGTCAAGACTTTTAGCCACAACACGTAAGACACTACTCAATAAACCTTAAAAACTAGTTTACGACAGTAAATCTGACCATTTAAGTGCTCAAACTGCAGGACAGCAGACCAAATTTTCCGGCCTGACAGAAATCCAATCTGAGAGCCAGACTATTAATTGTGATCAATCAGGCATCATATTTTTCCTCACAGTGCACATCAAACCAAAACTGATCAGACAAATTTGAACTGATACTAAAATAAGTCAGGGGCAACCAGTTTGGGGAAAAAATAGGGCATAATCTGTGCAGTGTGCTCGCTTTAACCAATGAAAAAAGAGGGGTATTGAGAGAATTTCAAACTCCTTTCCTACGTCCACACACCTGATCAATCACTTTCAAGATATCTGTCTGTCATTGCAAAAGTGTGGGATGAGGAGGTCTCCAGAAATCTTTGACTGTCCAACAAGCACTGGCAGAGCATACTGGCATCTTTATGAGATCAAATCTTTATCTGTGACATAATAAAACATTGCACATAACAATTTGTGTCCATTTGTCTTGAATGAATGAATGAACTATCAATACAACAAATTCAGATGATGGACTATCAGACACAACAGTAATATTGCTTAAATCTTCAACATAAGTAAGATGTCATCCGACCTAGTGAATAACCGAGGATGAATACTCTTGGGGGAGTGGTTTAAACACAGGAGACATTAATTTCACTGACCTCAGTGACTTCCTTTCTATAGAAAGAAGTCAGATACTAGGCCTGTCCTCAGGAGGAGATAACAGTCTAATTGAAAACCAGATGGATCTTTTGACCTTTCTAGTTAATTATACATTGACGCTGTAGATTATTCTCTCGCAGACTGGGCCAGGACCTAAAATTGGTGGTGAGAAAATGAAAGTTGGCTGCATAAGTATTCTGGAGATGGCTTTGACAGGGAAAGTTTCATTTTGTGTTAAATTTCTTATGCTGCCAAATCCTCCTGAAGTCCCTGCAGTGTTAAGATACTATAGCCTGTTAGTGTGTGCTCACAGCTCAGAAAGTTGGCTCGAACTTTCTGCAGTAACATCTCTGAATTCATTTAAAAAGCATTTATGTCTTTGCTAGGATATACAAAAAAGTTTCACTTAGCTGTTTGTGTTAAGAACTACACCTGTGTTAATCATTTCAAGTCTCAGATGAAAGACAGTGCATCATACTGCGTGATATCAATCAATTAATTACACTAGGATATAAACAATACATTTATGAGTAGTATCAGTATCATGTCACTTAAGGAATATGATGCTGTTTCCATAAAACTGCTAGTGGATTGCTTTTTGCTCCGGCATAGTTACGTGTTTCCTGTAAAAATAGGCAGCTCGGGGGACTTGTTGAAGATATTAATTGCTATTTATTGCAGCCAATAGAGCTAAATGTTACGCCCCGGGCCATTGAGCTAGCAGTCCACCTACTCTGCCCAGAATAGAAGCTCCCAGTGAACAAGGCTGGATAGGAACGGAACAACACCACTGCCAAGAAGACGAAGGCCAACTAGCTAATGGCAGCTTCATTCAGCTGCAGTTAGCGTTTACTTCAGCAGTAAAGCTAGTGGTATAAGTCCTTCAGAAAAACTCCATAAATCACCTTGGTACTCTAACTGGCTCCATCGTTCTCAGAAGCTAAGTAGGGCCCCGGTCCCAGTATTGGGAGGCTGCTGGTTTACAGTGGTTAGCATTCGCCTACTTAAGCAGTAAAGCTATCTGTCCAGAGTTGAGGCAGAGCAGGCTGAGCAAGGTTATGTTTTGTACAAGCTATAAAGTGTCCTTTCTATACATCAATTGCAATGTCATTAAAATTAGGGAAGCTTTTATTGGACTCAAAATTAGTATATATCCCAAACTGCAGGATGAGTCATCACCATTCTAAAAAAACATTTTTTACGGAAGTTACTCTAAAATACCATTAAAAATACTTTTTTTGACATTGGTGAGCATGACACTGCTGTATAGATGAGATATAGAGCAAGACATATGTGATAAAAACACATTGATTGATTTTGACTTCATGGGAACTCTTATGGGAAATGGGATTTAACCTTTAATTGTCGTTTCAGTGTATTATGGTCTCTTTCATTATAACAAACATAAATCAGTCGCTTCTAACTAGCTAACTAGCCAGCTAGCTAACAAGCCAGTTAGCTAATGTCACATTGTTATTGCTGATTTCTGCATGACACTCCTGCCTTCTGACTTTTTTCAATGTTACACCCCCACCTTTGATGGCATATCGTTCCCTAAAATTGATCTAAAGTCCAGCAGCAAAGTTGCAGCACTGCTCCTCTGATATCAGTGCAGACTGAAAGAGTAGGAGCATGGGTTGCTAATGCTGGCCTATAAAGCACTGCTAGTAGCCAGGTGATGAAGCAGTGTTTTTTTTTTATTGGACGAATTGATTGATAGTGTGAAGTTGTGAACGAATTTTGAGCGTCCATGCTTTTCTATCTCCATGGGAGCCTGAGTGGAGCACTCCAGCATTTGGGGAGCAGGAAATAAATGACACTCGCAATTTTTTATCTAATGCTGTAAATGACAAATTTGAGGAGAATGCATCAGTGCATTCACTTTATGATGCAAGGGTTTGCATCCCCTTCACTCTCAATAGCCATCAATTAAGGCTTCAGTGGCAAAATAAAGTCTTCAAATCCATCAGTGATGCATCCCTTGAAGAAAAAAATGAACCCCTTTTTCCCTGAAATCATCATTTTTCAACTCACCTCTGTTTTCCAGCAAGGCCATCCCTCCCTCTTGCACACCAGGTGCCAATTATTGTGTGAGCATTGTGGCTCTTTCTATAACAGTCCTGTCACGTCTAAATAAAGCCATGACAAATGTTCACGCAACACACACCTGTGTCTGAATGGAGAAAAGCTATTAAAAGATAGATGAAACCAGCAAAATGACATATTTCATGTCTGAGAAGGGTTTGAGATACATTTCCATTAATGTCCTTGTTGACCTTTACAGTAAGAGACATGTAAAATGTCATTAGTACATTAATACCGAAGGAACTTTGGTGTTGTAGTTAAAAATCAAAGCACGTTGCCATAAACATAGACCCACAGGCCACCTTTGTGTCTTGTATTAACCCTTAGCTGACTGAGACCACAAAGCAGTCTTTCCCCAGAGGCCTGCAGCCAGCGGTCACATGGCAAGGGAAGGTTAAATACATTTACATCTCATACAAGAATGACTCCCCTGGGAAGTCACACTTTAATTTCCTCACCGTAGACCACACTAATAGCAGAGGTTATGGAGCAAGAGCATTACTCATTTCCTTCATGAACACAGATTTCCTCTGGAGAATCCAACTTCATTACTGACTTTCACTGTTCCACTGATGTTCCATAAGCAGGGGATAAACTTCTCATAAGTTCCTTAGAATTGATTGCTTCACTTATTGACCTCTGCAGTTTAATTGCGCATGCCAGTGACCCACTGTATATGTCACTGGCAGTAATGTGCTGAATATTAATGTTTAATGGGTGCATTTACAGTATAGAAAACCCCATAGCTCATTACACTTGTGACTCATCTCCATATTGTACTGGAGTTCTGACTTTGAAAATTAATTTAGCTCGTTTCTTTAAACTTGAAGGACTTTGGACCATTTATTGCACAGATACACTGGTGAATCTGGTGGAAGGAAAAGGTGCTTCACTCAGCATGCAAGAACAAAATTCATCATTCCATAAAAAAATATTAAATTGGAGAGGAGGGAGTCTGCAGCATGAGGATCAGTGATGTGTGCAGAGTGTAAGCTGTCTGATTATGAAGGCGCTTCATTGAGTTACTTGAGATGATTGATGATCATAAAGGCCAGCTGATTGTCCAGCTGATTAGCTGTCAGATGGTAGGCTGATGGTGCATACGACTTCAGCACTCTGCGTGGTGCTTTATATCCTACTGACTGGAAGGTGTCAGTATTTTGTGCAGAGCTTTTGTAAATCACTAGCAAGCCATTACAAACTGCTTTTACTGAGTGCTGAAAAAGTTCAAATCTGAAAAAAGCAACAGGAACAGGAGCATGGCCAATGGAATGTTGGTAAGTGTCATGGAATTCAAATGTCGGGATGTGTCGTGGAATGGAATGTTTGGAGACCTCACAGAATGGAATGGTGGGCCATGTCAGAATGACATGTTGGCATGTGTCAAAGAATGGAATTTTCAGAAGTCTCATGGAATGGAATGTTGGAGAGTGTCATATAATGGAATGTTGGGACATTTCATGGAATGCAGAGGCGGGCCGTACTATTAGGCAAACCAGGCATTTGCCTGGAGCCCCGGGCCCCATACAAGGCCCCTTGGGGCCCCCAAAATGCCCTCTTTATATTTTGTCCCCATATTTATTGTTTTTATAAAAATTTCTTCACAATAGTAGCATCGGGATGTCTAATTTGATCAATTACTCATGTTTTGACGGTCTTTCTGCCAACCGTGGACCCCCCTTCAGTCTGCACTACATGGACAATTCCATGTTACGCATTACACTCATCACGCTGCACGTATGCGGAAAGTCTTTACTAATATTGTATAACCAAGGTCATATGAATCTTTGTTAAGAGTTGAAGAGTCAAGATTATCTTGTCAGTGAGAACATGCATTAGTCGGGCTGAAGAAGATCAGGAAAACTAAAGTTGAAACAAATTCAAATCTATTTGCACACATCCATGCCTTAGGACAATATGAGAATTTGCAATATCCATAGAAAAGGATATTTAATCCAATATGGATTACACTGGCCGAGTGTGATGGAAGAAAGGAAGGATAGTGACTTTTGTTCATCCCTTGTATGGAGTATCTCATTATGCGGTATAAGGTACATTAGACCGCTAGATGCAGGGGCCCCCAAATGACTGTTCGCCTGGAGCCCCCAAATGGCTAAGTTCGCCACTGATGGAATGCAGTCTGGGGATGTGTCATAGAATGGAATGTAAATAAGTGTCATGGAATGCAATGTTCGGATTTGCGATAGAATGGAATGTCTGAAGGTGTCGTCGAATAGAACGTTGGAACATGTCATGGACTGGTGTTCTGGGATCTTCTGGGAAGAATGGAATTATCAGAAATCTGGCGGGAACGCTGAAACTGGAGACAGGGAGAACACAGATTATATATACAAGGGAGGAGGAGATAACGAGGCACAGGTGTAACTCATCAGGGACAATCACAATGGCGGGAAAACGCACAGGGGCAGGAAGGGATCTGAAACGGGAGGAGAGTTAGACACCAAAACAAAACAGAACTAAAAGACAAATAATAATAATAATAATGATAATAATGATAAGAAAAACAAAAGCATGACCTGAAGACTGCTGAATGACTGCTGAACTGAATGAATTCTCCAGCAGCTACAATTCTCATTTTCCCTCTAATGCCACCATTTTCCTCCTCACCCCGTCCCTCCTCCTACCGTTCCTCTCTTCAAATCACTTAAACAGCAGGAAAGATTCATCTAGCACACTTCAAAATGATGGACGGGGAATGTTAAACACTGCCCTCATCTTCTTTTTCATCTTGTGATTGACACCGGAAGCTCTCTCTCATGAGACTTCATCATGTTGTCTTTTCTCCTCCTCATCCTCCTCCTAATATCAGTCTCCTTCATTTCTGGTGCTTTGCACAGAAAGCTTTCCGATGTTCTCCCTCTTTTCTTTACATCCTCACTCCTCCTCCTCCTTCTTATTTCTGGTGATTGACACTTGAAAAGCTTTTGCTGTTTAAAGAGTTTCTCTCCCCCCACACACTTAAGGGCTCTCTGAGTAATGAAAATTATTGTAATGTGTGTATGTGTGTGAGACAGAGACGTCCGTCTGTAAGAGGAATTGAGGAGAAAGAAGATGTAAATTATTCAAGAGCGAGAATCACTCTGAATGACTCCCATTGAAGTCTGCTGAAGTGGTTTTGTTCTCATAATAAGGAGGCTGTTGTGAATCACAGGTGCATGATGAGGTTTTGGTTATATGAATTAAAGAGAGACTGGTACCAAATGATTTCATTTAAAACACAACAGGAATTTGAAATAGGAGAGGAGAAAGAATGCAGCAGATCATACAAATAAATGCTAAATAGTCTGTGTCTTGTCTTCTCTCACATATAATAGGGTAAGCAAGTGTCTCATTATCTCTCCACGTTTTCTCTTTCTGTAATACATTCTTCAATTAGGGTAAACAGCTCTTATTTGCTACCCGTCTCTCTATCTGTGTTCCTACATTATAATCTTTATCCATCCCTGCCCCTGTCAGTTCTTGTTTTTAGTCCCACTGTAGAACAAAGAAACATGACAAGAGGTACTTTCATTCGAGGGAGAATCAACAAGTTTCAGAGCAGCTTCCTGGTGAAGTTTTTATCAGGCTCGGTGAGTGCTTGTTAACGTTTTTTGTCAAGTCACTGTCACATCAGTCTGCCACGTACATGTACATCCTGATCTGTGAGTCAACAGCCCAGTATCTCTAGGAATAATGTCCACATTGGATTACTTAGCACCTCACATTTACATTCAGTGCCAGCACTTTTTAACTACATGTGAATAAATGGTAAGATCTTAGTCATCAAAGCCACCACCTCAACGCCATATGAACCTTATCAAAGCAGAAATAGACAACTTTTCCCCCTTCTAGTGTTTCTCTGTGGTATTACTGTTGCTGCAAAGACAGTGTTAGCAACAAGCTGCATTGCAGCCATGAAACAGGTTGTAATTAAAGCTACATTTCTATACCTAAACTGTGTAATTATATACTTGGAAATTAAATTGCTAATTGAAGTTAATCATCATTAGATCTCAAATTATCATCTGAATGCATTGCACTGTGGCTAGGGCTTGAACAGGCCAATTATCAGCAACAGTTACACTGCTGTGGAGGCCATCACTGAACATTGAACTGTTAAATCAGACAGCCTGTTAATCTCCAGTCAGGATACCTACATAACATGGAGTGAGAAATGATCTCTCTCTCATACAGCCTGCTGTGATACAGCTGTTAATTAATGGAGTGGAAGTGTTATGTTTAAATTTAACATGACAGACAGTGAAGATGTCTTCCTTTAAAGCCTTATTGATATAAGTGATAAAGGACTGAAGCAGTGAGGTGACCAGAATAACAGGATGAAGGCTATGTCTAACAAGGAGAGATGTACATTTTATTCATGTTAATGAATGGATTCACAGATCCGAGTTTTCTAGTACAGGAGGCAGCTGTAAAACTGCAGCATGCTTGGTTTTCTCAATCTCCCTTTGACTGTTGATGCCTCATTTCAGACATCTTAGATTAGTATCTTTGTCCTCTAGGACAAAGAGCCTTAGCCTCACCTCTTACCTCGTCTCACTGTGTGTGAATGCTGCCCCTGTCTCTTCCCCTTGTGCTAATGGTGCCCTTATCTCCTCTCCCTATGTTAAGAGTGCCCCCGTCTGTACCTATGTGCGAATGGTGTTCTCATCTCTTCTCCCTCAGTGTGAATTATGTCCTTTTGTCGTCTTCCTTGGCTTGAACGGTGCCCCCTCTCTCTTCACCTCTATGTGAATGGTGTCCTTATCCCTTCTCTGTCTGTGTGAATATTGTCCCTGTCTCTGTCTCTGTGTGAATGGTGCCCTCATCACCTCAGTGATTGAGGGTAGACCCTTCTGCACCTGCAGATAATTTCCTGAACTCTATTGTTGTCGTGAGCTACATGTACTGATATTGCAACTTTACACTTACTGAAACAGATGCATAGGTTTATTGACAAACACTGTCTTCTTTCATGTGAATAAATGCAAAATCACAAAAAATACATATTGTTTAATGTCAGGACAAGCAGTGTAAATTTCTTAAAAAGATATTTACCTTATTTTATCATGAGGGCCATTAAAAAAACCCTAAACAGCAGTCTCCTATGTAAACCTTTGATCACCATACTACACCGGGAAGAAAATATGTAAAAAGAAAAAAAAAATCCTGTGAAGCAATGACATTGCTCATTATCCTAGTAATCCAGCTATAACAATTTATACACGTCGCAGGTAATAACACAGTAATAATGAAAGCTATACCCACTGAAGATTTATTCAACCTTAATTTGACCTAATGAGTCATCCTAATGTTGGGTTTCCATAAAAATGACAGAATCATTTGGACTCATTTATTGGATCAAATTTGCTGTAATCACATCTCACCCTCAGTGGCTCCAGGCAAAAGCAATGGAGCAGCAACTAAATCAAGGTCAATAGAAAATACTGTGTTAAATTAAGGTCAAAGAGAGGGCAGTTTTATATTCAATCTACCCTATGATATTCACAGTTAGAAAACACTCGGCTCATTTCCATAGTAAAAGCGCTGAGGTTGCATTCTGAGGTGCTCTGGTAACAATAGGAGTAATTTTTCATTTCCATACCATCTCCATATAATTATCATAACCTACATCTGCCATGTCAGAGTCATTGAGAAGGAGGTCAATAAAATATGAAACCTGCATCTGTGCAGAAGTAGCAGAATAAGTCTCCCAAACTGGCTCTATTCAAAGTTAGGTCATGACAACAGATATCTCATTCTTGAATTGTTAATACATTTCTTAAAATATTTTTATAAACTGTGAGTAAAATCAAAATAATCCAAGCCTGCAGAACGAGCTATGTGAATGTTGATGAAACCCATTTACTTATAAATGAAGAGTTCATTCAAGGAACAGTATTTATTTTGAATTAACACGATGGCACCACCTCAGAAATGGCATGTTACACAATGGAGATCATCACTCACCTCCATCATCTTCTGGACCAAAGTGGCACTGAAGCAAGTGAAATAGGGGTGGTGCAGTGATGCAGAAATTGAGGTAATTCAACAAATGGCCTACTATTCTGTTGAAGAAACAATGGGACTGCAGCCTCACTCAGAGCTCGTGCACTCCCCTCCAAGAGTTGCACCACTTTTTGTCCATTACATTTGTTCACCTAGTTGTGCACAAAACCCTGCTCTACAGGTGAATCATACTGTTGGACCACATGCTTTTCCAAGGCACACCCATAGAGACAGGTCTTAGTGTGATCAGGGCCTTCCTTTGTTCAACAGATCAGGGGTCTCATTTATAAAAAATTGCATAGGATCCATACTAAAAGTGTATGTCCGCCCAGAAGCCGAAAATGGCGTGCGCCAAACAAATATCCAATTTATAAAACCATGGCCACACACACCTGCAGTCAATGTTCCCTTTATAAATCACAATCAACCTTGAACTGTGCGCACATGAATCCGCCTCATATCCCGCCCTCTACATACCCACAATCAACCATAAATGGTCAATGCAAGCACCTCATGAATGTTGATGGATATAAATAAGCCTGCTTATCAGTGGTTTTTAATAGTTGAATCATGGTGACAACTGAGAAAAAGACAAAAAAGAGGAACTTTTCTGACATGGAAGTTGAATTGCTTGTTGGTGAAGTGGAGGTGAGAAGAGACATATTGTTTGGCATCATGTTGGAAAGGGAGGGAGACACAGACTTGGCTGACACAGATGAACCAGGTAAGTATATTTTATTTACATTTTATGGCTATGCAAAACAATTTGGAAATGTCTCCAGTGATCGTGTTCACTGCAGCGATTTTACATACTGCTACACTAGTTTTCATAACTAGGCCATATGAAAACTAAAATCGTTCTTGTACAGTATTCATTCCTTGATGAAATCTATAATCACAGATTTCTACAACCGGTGATGTCCAGCCCTCTCCGCTGTCCTCCGGGGGTGGGAATGTGGCAGTGGTGAGACAGCGCTGAGGAAATATGATTTCAGATTTGAGTTGGCTGATATCTTTTACATGAACCTATAAATAATTCAGATCATTTGTGTGATGTATTATTATGCACAGAATAATGCCTCTCATGTTTGATTTCTACAATCTACTTCAGAATCAGAATCAGAATCAGAATTCTTTTATTTGTTCCGCAAACAGGGAAATTTCTGTGTCACAGCAGCCAAAGGACAATAATATTACAATAAACAATAATAAAAGTAAAAACAAACAATATAATAAAAAGGTAAGAAATAGACATAGGCTCTTATATACATCGTGGGTATGAAAAATTGCCCAGTTAGTGCAATCCAAAAAGTGCCTTGCCTCCAAAATGGTCGTACGCCATGGTCAGAGTTTGTGCACAGCTCCGCACATTCAAAGTTTATAGATCACAACTTTTGCGTGGGAAGTGGCGTACGCCTCTTTCAGGCCCCATTTTGAGCAATGCAATGTTTATAAATGAGACCCCAGAACTTGCATTCTGTTTCTCTTACGGAAAACATAGCAAAGATATCTTTTCCAACAACTACTTTCCCTGGAATTTTTTGAGACAAAGGTGTCAAAAGCTGGAGAACATCCATGGCATGTGTGGTGCACACAGTTTGTGCGTGCATCTTTGGTGTGCCGTGCGCTTCAGTGAAAAAAAAAAATCATGGTTTGACAGTGCCAATATGGATATAAATTCAATACCAAGATGGAACAAAAAATGTGTCCTTTTTACCCAGTGTAGTAATATTTGGTACTGATTTGGCACGACTGGGTCACATGACATGGAAGCTGTTGGAAAAGCTGCAACTATTTTCTATTCAAGTATCAAACATTTATCCTGTCCTCTGGTGTTCCTACATGTGAGGCTCTTTTAAGATATCTGACGTATAATTTTATGTGTCGCCCAGTGAACTGTTCCTAAATAGAATGATGAATTGTTGTGGTTTTATCTTGTTTGTTTTTATTTCTCTTTCTTGTTCATTTCTATGGACCCTCTGCGAGACAGTGATCAGTAATCACTTAATATGAGAAACATAGTTGTTAGCCTGCTGTGGTGGATCCGAGCAAATATGGCCTTTAACCAGGTATTGAACCACTGACTTGAATTGCACTAAAAGCAAAAAGGAAAAACACTCTGATTCACTAACTGAAGGTCATTTTAAAGTTTTATCTGTGTATGTTTTCTGAATGGAATTTAGACATTTCTATCAAGCATAACTGTGCAATGAAGCCTGATTGATCTTTTCTTCCTCCAAACAGCAATAGATCCACATCTGCTGGATAAAACACACGTGAACACCTCAACTGCTAATGGACATTATATCAAAGCTCCATTTATTCTGCCCACAGCAATATGATCCAACTGGTGCTTTGTCAGTGCTAATAGAGTTTTCCATCAAGGCCTGATGGATGATGTCGAGGTGTCGAGGTCACATGGTGCGGCATGCTTTATTTCCCAGTAGCAGCTGAGAAACCATAAGCTTAAGGTTTTTTATAAAGCTGTATGAGCTCAAGGTTGTTCAATAATCTTCATACTTCAGCGTCGGCTTGCTCATCACATACCTTAAAATGAATACCAACAGTTTCTGCCTGCCAGACAGTGTTCAGTTTGTTGTCTGCCAACACTACTCATGTCTACATGGGCTTTTATAAAACCAGGAAGTTTTAATGTCTGCTTCAGATAGACCTCGGAGCCTGCTCTTCCCTCCTTTCCCTGCAGTAGTCCACAGTAGCCTCATAATCAAACTGAATCACCATTTTGTTTTACTTCATTTACTCAGCCTGTCTTTGTTTTCATGTTGGCCAATTTCTTGTTTGAAGGGGTTGGTGTTTTGTTTGCACTTAATTATTCAGTAGACAGAGACTTTTCAATACTGCTTATGTCATTTTGAATCAAAGCAGAAGCTGCAGTAGTGGTTATACTCTATGAGCAGTTAATGCTTTTTTGAAAAATGTAAAGAAATGTGAGCTTTTAAGAGAAATTATTTCTGTTTCAACAGCTCTGGGGCGATGGAGAAATCGCTCCAAGGAGGCGGGTCTGTGTAACTGTTTAGCCAATTGCTAATTTAAGATATGAACGCACGACATAAAATTTAGCCAATTCGCGTCCTCAAATCTAATCCGATATGGGCAACTATGTTATCGCCCCAAGCAAGCCACTGCTAAGGTCGGGACTAGTCTGTACAGCACCATTTTTACCACATGACAATGGCGAGCATGATCACTACTCCTCCAAGACCCAACCCTAACTCGGTAAAATCTCTCGTTCAAGATCCATTTGAGAGGAGAACTTTGGCGGAGAAGCTACAGGTGAAAGAGCTGGGCCCAGAACAACCTGACCTCGCAATCAGACAGCAGGCCAGCGAAAAAGGGAAGCAGTACATGTGAGGCTTCTCTCATAGCTGGTACACCAGAAAGGCATGGCTAGCCGGGTGCGGTCATGCTAATGCCTTATTTTGCTTTCCGTACTTGCTTTTTTAAACAACGGGGACAGATCCAGCATGGACAGTTACTGGAGTGAGGGATATGAAGCACCTGTCTGAGAAAGTAAGGAAACATGAGAACACCAGGGCACACATGGATAATTCTGTCAAGCTAGCCATGTTAGGGAGAGTGAACATCACTACGCAGCTGGACAACGACCACAGGATTGCTGTGAGTAAACACAACAAGGAGATGGATAAAAACAGGCACATTTTATCCAAAATAATCGATTGTGTTAAGTTTTGTGGGGCTTTTGAGTTGGCGTTGCGTGGGCATGACGAGACTGACTCCTCGGACAACCCTGGCATTTTCAGGGGATTGGTGGATTTTGTTGCCTCCCTAGACAGTGTGCTGGAGGAGCACCTTAAGACAGCTACCGTTTTTAAAGGCACGTCAAATATGGTACAAAACGAACTGTTGGACTGCATGCTTTCAGTGCTAAAGGAGTACATTCTGGAGAGCGCTGATTTTATCGCCATTCAAGCCGACGAGACGTAACATCCAAGAGCGGTTTTTCGAGTTCATTACCATCCAGAACACAACCGCCGACACCATCTCTACAGCGCTTCTGGAGAGGCTAAGCACCATACTCCCAAATGGACAAAAGGCCAAACTTGTCGCCCAAGCTTACGACGGAGCTGGTGTCATGAGGGGAGCCACCGGTGGAGTGCAGCGTAAGATAATGGATGTCTACGAAAATGCTCACTATGTCCACTGCTATGCGCATCAGCTGAACCTCATCATGCAGTAGGCAACATCACACATCCCCAGAATCAGCACTTTTTTTTTCGACCTTGCAGGATTTTCTGCCTTCTTCTCCAGGTCACCCAAGCAAACCACCATGCTTGACCAAGTGGTTGCACACAGACTTCCCAGAGCCTCTCCAACACGGTGGAACTTCCACAGTCGTGCTGTTAACACTGTGTACGAGCACAAGGATGACCTCTTAAAGTGTTTCCAGACCATCAGAGACTCTGGGAACTTTGATCCCCCAACTGTCAGAGAGGCTGGGGGCTTTGTGAGGATGCTTGAAGACGAGGCTTTCTGTTTTTTCCTGGCATTGTTCCACAAGATCATGCCAAATGTGGACATGCTATTCAACCAGCTGCAGAAGAGGAACATCGACCCTGTCTTCATTAAAGCACTTGTCCAGAGGTTCACAGACAGCATGCTAACGATCAGGTAAATAACTATTTTTACTATTGGCTGATAAAGCTGTTGTTGTTAGAAAGATGAGATGCCAAAGGTTTAAAAACTCTTGCTTTCTACAATATATCTGCCCACAGCAATTATAATATGGTCAGGGTTTGGCAAAAGATTGTGTTTATGGCAAATTAAGTAATGTTTAGAGGGACAGTTTACCTGTAGTGCGGACCTTGTTGTGAGAAGTTTTATGTACTAATCATGGAAGAAACTCGAACGCTAACAAAGTCAGCTAACTAGAAAATGAGTTAACTATGCACACAACAGCCTCTCTGGATTATCTGGAGTAATGGGGTCAGGATTTCTAGAAAGAGACATTGCTGTTGAGTTTTTCAAATATATTTTTTGAGCTTTGAGCACCAAGAGCCCTAGTTCCATCTAGTTCTGTTATATTGAAGTGAAGGCAGACATCTCTATTAAACTTGGACTAAAAAATTAAACTCACACCAAAACATTGGATAAATAGCACAACATTTAAGATGAAAAATATGTATTTTTGATTTTGGTGTGAACTGTCCATTTAAGGTATTAAGGTAAATTTAGGGTTAATCAACTGATACAACTGGATTAAGTCAGGTTATGGTTAGGATTAGGCAATTTAAACACTTAGTATAGGTTAGGGAAAGTTCATGGTCAGAGTTAATAAAAACAGGGATTGCCTTCGGTATTAAAGTCGCTATGCTACACAACAAACCACCTATCCGGCTTCCACCCCCAGATTATATTGTTGACGTTGCATTCTGAGTACGACATGGCTGCCGGAGCTGATCTCTGCCATTCTAGACAATGCTAATGGTTCCACACAGTGCATCCCAGAAGCGTCCCAGAAGCAGTGCCTACAGTAATGACAAACTCTCTCTAAGCCTGGAGGTTTGATAGACGGTTTGTGCCTCTCATTTAATTCTCAGTTGATTTTTTTTTTTTTCAAAAAGAGCATAAAGCTATATTAATGTTATAAAACACCTTTCCTATACAGTGAAACTGTGACAACTGTGACAAAAGTGACAAATGTATGTAACATTTGTCACTGTTGAGGGACATCATGTACTTTCTGAAATTTGCAAATGTCCCTGTGAGCAAAGTCTGAAATCTAATAATGTCCTGCTGCTGTTATATGTCTGACAAGAAGGTGTAAATAGTAGTACTACTGTAGTAGGTCTGAGAAATAGTTGTATTTGATTAGAAGTCGTCTATCTGCCTCCATTTCCTCCTGCCTCCTACTGTGCTTACAGCCTTTCACATTTCAGCCTCTATTTCTCCTGATTCCCTTTCAACATCATTTCTCTTCACCCCAGTATCAAAACCAACAATGGCAGTTAATTTGTCTCAGCGTAGAAAAGCCGTGCTCACCATTGGTCTCTGCTCTCCCTAGAGCAGATATGAAGCTGCAGAATGAGAGACTATATGATGAAATCAGCATAAAAGTGGACCTGCCAAATTCACAGGCTTATTGTATTGTTACAGGACAGATGAGACAGATGGAGATACAGGAAAAAAGAGACAGAGGCACAGAGATTGAGCAAAATGGAGAGTGGAGAGGATACAGTGATTGGGAGAGCTGGCCACTGGGACTAATTAAACTGCCATTGTTGGCTCTGATACAGAGGGAAGATTATTTAGGAGGACTGGAGTTTGCAACTTACGTAACACTACAGGGTGAGTTCACTCATTTTAAGAAGTCCTCCACCCGACTCCATCCAGTTTAATTAGTGCCATGGTAGCCATTGCATATTATTACCTTTACTTTTATTTAAAAGAAGCATCTGGCAAGACGGTACCCATCTTATCAGTCTGGAGCCTTATTTGGATAGGGTTTGTCTTACAAAACCCTATTATTGTAAGGGTATTGTAATTATTTGGCCAGTATCTCTTTGATTTTGACCAACTTGGCCGCAATAATATCAGGCATACAGTAGTTCTGCACAAATTAACAGCACTGAGCTGGGAAATCATTCAGTGATTTCTGTAGCATTTATCATTATTCTCCCTGCTTTTACATTAAGCCATACAAAAAAATGCCAGGAAATTAAACAATCCCAGTAAGACAATAAACACTATTTTAGAGTTCAATAAGTGAAGAGCTTTTCTGTGCACTTAAGAATATGACTTTTTCTGATCCGATGCTTGGCAGGATAACAATATTTGTCTGTGCCTCAAAAGACTTATAAACTTATAAATCAGTGGAAAAATCAGTTTTATAATGCTAATGATATTGTTAAGGTTTGGTTATGTGTAAGTAAAAATTGTGGTTTAGGTGAAAATTACAAATTTGTTTAGTTTAGTGGATCGTCTTCATGCATATTTAATAACCACATGGTTAAGATGATGGAAAGATTGTGGTCATTGTCACAATTACACTGAAAGGATACAAACACAAGACACACCGGCAGGCAGAAAGTATAACAAAAAGTGAGCTTTAATGAGCTGATTGTCCAAAATCAAAAATCCATAAGTGTGAACAATAAAAAGGCAGGCATGGGAAAATACAAAAACAATACAAAAACTGAGGACAAACCAGAAAACCTAGAGGAACAAATCAGGACCACACGAGGCCTTGGGAACAAGCACAAAGGGCAAGAAACATGGCCGACTCCTTGAAAGAGTTCCTGCTCCATCTGTAGATATAAAGGGCTCATTCTAAGGTAACAAAAACGCAATTCTTAGTTTCGGGTGATTATCCATGACTTTCCTGGGGAGAGCACTTGAGAAACAATCATGGGTGAAAATCCCCCTAAATTCGACCCACTGAACATTTAAATACAAACTGATGTCTACAATGATTAAGACCTAGAACCTCATCTATGAAAAACTTGTATGAGACACACTGTACGACACTGTATGAGGAAGGGAAATTTGTATTAATAAGAGACAGAGGGGGATAGATCACAGGTGGGTTGAACATCGTCCTCCACTGTTAAATCCCACTATTATTGGCTATATTCATCCTTGCATTTTACTCAAACTCAGCATTCCAGGGAGCTATTTTACCCACCACCCAGTGATTTTTAATTTCCTATAAAGTGAGGCACCGCAGGAATGGTACAGGTAAATCCTCACATTTGTCTCTATATTACTTTTATGTTACAGCTCCCAAATTAGCCATTACACTGTACCTTTGTAGGTTAAGTTTCCTCTCCTGTGGGCAGTCAGGACACCAAATGGGATGTATATGCAATGATCTTTTATCCATAAAATTAAACTGGTGTCGACACCAGCATGAGAAATTATTTTCTACTAACTTATATTCGTCCCACTAAGTAAGAGGCTAAATTAATCTGGGGGGACAGATTTAATTAAAGTGTTTTGGATACTTTGACTAAATCTGATACTTAAAGGAGGTGTTCATTTAAAGTTAAGATTATAATAATCCAGAATCTGCACTGAGCAGTTGTTATGTTACAGTCATTGCTGGAAACAAGTCATGAAATAGTACAGACAATCCACCCAGCACTGCTACCTTCCTGTTTAGTACAGAACACAGTCAGCCAAGCTCAAAATATGATTATCGTTGCTGTGGTTAATTCTGACATTATGACAACACATTAGTACAGTGTAAATTACATTGCAGGGGATGTGCCTAATCCCTTAAGAGACCACACTAATTAAGACATTTTGTTGTTTGTGCTATGGATTCCTTTATCTCATTAAACACACAAATAGTCATTGTTTATGTTATCACATGGTCTCAGACTGTTAACCCACATGAGATTTAAATAATTAAGATATAATGGCTTATACCATATCTCATTATTTCACACAATCTCCCAATTAGAAAGCCAAAGATTGGGGAGATGGGCTAAATTAAAACCAGCAATCCCAGTGGAATGCTGGGATTAAACCAGGGAGCAATTATTATTTCTATTAACGAGTCTGTAACAAGGTCAGCGGCTGGATAACTGGATAAGAGTGGAGACAAAATGTGTGTGTCTGTGTGTGTGTGTGTTAGAGTGAGAAAGAGAGAGAAAAAACAGTAAAACAGAAGGAGCTTTACAGGTTTTGCAGACTCCAGTGTTAGCATGTGATTTAATCTTGTGAGTAATTGATTGCATGACATGGATCCAGTCTGCCACTGGTCAGATCACTGTGTGTGAGGTCTCTGTTATTTGAAATCTGAAAAATAAGGTGCTTTTCTCTTGGGGACCAAGTCAAGACCTTAAAAGAACAATTATTTTAAAACAAAGATTTAAGCACATTCTGTTAATTAATTTAGTTTAGATTTAGTGGAAATACTTTCACAAATGTTTAATTAGATTAACTCAAACAGTTCACACAAAATAAGCATGGCGCTGCCAGGAGCCCTAGAGTTCTGTGCCCAGTTGAAAATCCTGACTTGTTAATAACTAGCCTGGTAAGCTATTTTTTTTGTTAACTATGAAAGTGTTTTTATGCAGTATTTAAATGAAAAACAAGAGGTGACTGCTTGATTGTTTGGTTACATGTATTTGATGCACGCCTTGTTGTGCTTGCACAATCACTAGATAATTGCATTGCAGAACTGCCCTAACCTTAACAAAATCAATATCATGGTCAAAGTAGCCATACAGTCGTTCGTGTACTCGCTGAGAGCAGCTATCTGATGTTCAAAAGAAATAGACCTTCATCAAAACAACAATGTGTCACACTGTCTCAGGTTACTGCTTGAGGTTATATTTTCTATTTTATTTTTTGACAGCGCAAGTTTTTTTTGTGCCTAAACCTAACAAGATCATAAGCACAATCTTGTTGGGTTTAGACACAAAAAACACTTCGTTAGTCTTAGGAAAAGATCATGTCTTGGTTTAAAATACCTGCATTGGTCACCACAAACACAGATGGAAATTGTCCTAAAGTCTCCTTCAAAAAATCTGCTCAAATGTATGAATGTGAAACTAAAAAAACATGTTTTATTGCAGTTGTGTCAATAACAACTCATTTCACAAACTGTAGCCTGAACACTGGCCTTCAAGGCCGTCAACAGAACTGCACCCTTCTACCTCCAAGCACTGGTCAGACCACACGCCCCAGCGCGAGCAATTCGCTCCCCTACATCAGCTGGCTGGCTGGTACCGCCATCGCTGAGAGCAAACAAAGGCCGCTCAGCGAAGTCGCGACTCTTCTCTGTTCTGGCGCCTCAGTGGTGAAACAAATTCCCGACCAATGTCAGGACAGCAGAGTCACTCGCCATCTTCCGCAAAAGACTCAAGACTCACTTGTTCAGACTTCACCTCGACTCCACATAGCATGACCCCCCCCATGTGACAAATGTACTTATTGCAAGTCGCTTTAGACAAAAGCGACTGCTAAATGCCCTAAATGTAAATGTAAATGTAAATAACACAAATATTCCCTTCCTTTGCTATTGTGCTTAATAAAATTGGTGGGTTACTTACCTTTGTACCTTGACCTTGACATATAGCTCTTATTAAATTCCAAGAAAAAACTAAATGTGTGTTCAAAGCGCCAATATGTCAAATTACAGAGGTGAATATAACATTTAAAGGTGACATTTCTAACCAGATTTTTTAAGCGGATGGTCATTATCACTCTATTATTATGTGTGGCATTCAGCCTTCTCATTAGCCTTTTCTCTGAGTATCTTTCTCGGGAGGAGGTTTTGATTTTCTGCAAGCAGTCACTAGTAACTGATGTATGCAGCTACTGTGGTGTTCACCGGAGACATCGGTCAGTAGACACAATACTTCAATACAAAAGCAATTAGTTGGTTAAGTTAGTGATAAACCATGAGGTGTCCCAATACAGGAAAATAATAGAGAGAGGTTCATCCCTGTATTCTGTCATTTAATTTGATTCAAAAATCAATGCATATTTTTCATACTCAATGTCTTGTAGACACAGTTTCTGTAATATGCAAATCTGCTTCAGAAAATAAGAAGAGTCTCTAAAGGCCTCATAAAGGAGCTTATACTGTCAACACTCATTTGTCTTGAAAAAGAGATACAGCAACACACACACACACACACACGCACCAAATACACAAAAACACTGCAAATGTGCATTGATTACATACACAGTAACACATGCAGACACACACCGATACCCTCTGTGCTGACGAATATAAAATGACATTTCAATTTACCTTTTTGGGTCGCTTTGATGATTTACTTCCTTTTTGTAGAATAAAGATGCAAAAAAGGAAAAAGAACAGAGAAAAGAAGGAGGTGGAGAGAGATAATAACTCATCCTGCTGACACAGAAACAAAAAAACAGAAAACAAAGTGGGAGTGAAAAGAGAAGGCGGCACCTTTCAAACGAATGACAGATGAAAAAATGAAGATCACAGTAATAGTATGAAAAAAACTGATGGTAAGCTCACGAAAATTCTCAACACAAATGGATTTTCTTTGGAAACAAATGAGCTTATCCCACCCAACAGGCACATTTTTTCATTAGTTTCAAACAGAATAAGATTTCACACCTCAGCTCTTGATTAACGACATGTAGACGGGTATTTTTCAGTGTGTCTGCGCCTGCGTGCAGTTATAAATATAGAGATTGAGGAAAATGTTTGACTGAGTGTGAAAATGGAAAATATCATAAAGTTAGTGTAGTGTTGCAGCAGTTGCGGTCGTGATGACAAGAACTACTATACATCCTTTAAGCTTTCTATTTCTCTGTCAGCCATCTTCCCTCACTTTGCATTACAGTGATGTGACACTTTCTAGCGTTCCATTCTTTGCCTCACTTCTCTTCAGTCTTCTTGCCCTCTCTCTTTTTCCTTTTCTGTCTAAGGACTGAGGACCAACACTGTCAGGTTTATAATGCTGGTTCAGGCAGTTGCTTTGGAGATGGAGGAGGGTGGAGACAATCATCATTTTAATGGTGTTTTTACTATGCCACGAAACCACGAAAAACTGACAACTACAACAGACAAGCAAAGAAACATTCTTCTGAATGGTGATCAGTGGATACTGCCTCCAGTAATCAGTGATTGGTGATTGTCATAAAACTCCTGATCAGGGCAATCTTACTTTGAGATACTACGTGACCTTCTGAAGTATAAACATCTCAGTCTCTCTGGGCAACAGTATTCCTTCCAGCACACATCGACACAAAACACATTCAGTATGCAAGGCAGTCAGTCAGTCAGTTGATAGATAATAATTATTATTATTATATTTCAACCTGTCAACTGGTAAACAAGGAAATCATTTACTGGTTATTTTTTAAATCAGTCGGTCCATTGTGTATGGATGTGTGTACAAGTGTGTGTGAGGGTGTGTTTGTTCTCATCATCGCACCTCTTCAAATCTGTCAGTTTGGGAAAAGGCAACAGATGGTCCTTAAACACCTTGTTACAGTGTGTGTGTGTGTGTGTGTGTGTGTGTGTGTGTGTGAGAGAGAGAGAGAGAGAGAGAGAGAGAGGGTGATGCAGTGATCTAGTTTGTCAACCATGCTGAATTAACCATAGATTCTCTCTCTCTCTCTCTCTTTCTCTCTTTCTCTCTCTCTCTCACTGTAAGTCTCTCTGACATTCAACACAGCATCATCATACAACATCATAACATAAGCATCAGATAGCACTTATAAAAAAACATGGCAATAACAATCATTTACTGTCTCTGTTATATGACGGTCGATTTTGTCCTCTGCTTGGATGGTGATGAGCTCCTGGCCCTCATTGTCTCCTCAGTTTGCAGACATTTTGGTTGCTGTTCCTCCTAGAGTTAGCTGCTAACTGCTGCTAGCAGCTTTATAAATTGCGAGATGGTGGGTTGCACGCACAACACGTTATCAAAAAGCCTATTCCCCCATTTCTTCTGGTATCTATGTGTACGGTTTTCAAAACCCTCATCGCTATGTGGAACAACAACAATTACCTACAAGCTAGCAACCTACATGCTGAAACTGACAAGTTACCACTAGTTAACACCAACCTGGTTGCTAACGCCACGAACATAAACAAGCTCGCAGCTGTTACCTTCTTCTTTTGCGGGATTAAACCATTTTTTATGCCAGGGCTCACCTCCCCACCTGCAAACCAAGTTTCCTGCGACACAATTTTGCAGGGGCACTGTCGCTGCATCCTAGGTTAAATGGCGCAGAGTGTTTTTTCTCCTATACCAGAGTAAGACATGGTGCAGCCAGACCTTTCTCCAGCGCTGACACAGTGCTGTAGAGGTAGGTCTGGCAATGCGAAACTAGTCCATTCTTAAACAGGCTGTGTGAAAGAGGCTAGAGTAAGAAAGCCTGCTTGGGGCTGCAAGCAATTCAGCTGCGGGTCAGCTGGTTGGTTAGTCAATCACTGACCTATGTTAATGTGTCATTAGATAGACATTTATTATTAGTGTGTCTGTGTGTGTGTATGCGTGCATGTGTGAACCTGTGTGTGAACTCATACTGACGAGTCTGTCGGTGTGAAAAGAAAACAGCTGGTCTTTCAACACCACATTATGGTGTGTGTGTTCAGTGATTGAATGTCCTGTCTAATTTAGCGTGCTTGATAAACTGGATCATTGCTGAGCTGCGACACACACTCACACACGTGCTGCACAGTCTTTTATGCTGGAACCTATTGAAAACCATTCGCTGTATAATGTCTAAAACTGTCTTTTTCACCATTTGCCAACTGAATGAAGTGGGTGACATAAATCCAGAATATTTCCTGTTGAGCAGGTTTGAATCATTCGACTTTCACAAAAGAAATGTGAAATTCATCGCCTTCTTTCTGTGGTGCACTTAGCATTTTCTGTGTGGAAGGCAGGTTACCATTGAGGAGAGCCTTAAGCGCACCTGTCCTCATTCATATGGATTTTTGATGACGTGTTTTTGTTTGTCGAAGAAAATTGGACAATCTTGGTGAGAATTGGTGTAGTCGGCATGTTGGCTTTCAGCTTTTCATTTTCAATGTCCCAGTGTTGGATCTGTAGATTACCTGTCACATCTGGAGATGGAAAATGTGCAACAAGTTACAAATTTGAGCGTTAAAATGCATCCATCTCAGAATTCAAGGTTTTGGCTCTCTATTAAAACTGAATCAGAAAGGGAACATTTTATGGAGCCAGAGCCGTGACAGTGACTTTTGGCATTGAATATACAATTTGTCATTGAAAAACAAAACCTGAAATGAGGGCGTTGAAACATTTGTATTTGTAACAGTTGCACTCTGATAAAAACTTTATGTATCCTCAGTAGATTATAACAATGACAGGAATCTAAACTGCAAACTCCAGCCAAAGTCACACTGCACTCTGGCATAGCCACACAATGATGGCTCGAGTTCACCTGAAACTCCAACCACCTAAAGTTTTCTTTCCGCTGTTGTTTTTCACATAGACCCTGATTAAACTGACTTTGGCTATGTAAGCTGACATTAGCTAATGTAAGAGCTTGTTCCAGTAGACCTCTGCCACCAGCATTAACATCACTTAATCCAACATGGGCCCATGTTCTTTGGCTCTGTATCGGTCAAAGTATTTGTTTAAATGCCAAAACAACTTTTTTCAATTTATTGTTTATGTTCACATTTCAATTTGTGCATTAGGAAGCCTTAGGAGGAACGCTGTGAGATCGAAAATAAGTTTTTTGCTTGCCTGTGGTGGAAAAACTGGTGTATTGATAAAAGCAACGGTTCAGTGGCATCGACTAGACAATTGGCACAGTCATTAGCATTTTGTTTTTGCCCATTACTTGGAAATTTGGTTAACGTTTGCATTACATTTGGATTGAAACTTGACTACTATTATTTGACTTAAAATTAGACTAATTTTACCCAGTATGAACAACTTTTAGTGAGCACCATATAAATATGAGATTGATAGTATTTAGGAGGGATGCTGATGTAATGCCACCATGATGTGCTAAACTGGCCTAATGATTAATGATTGTGTTTTTTTTTAGCACAGGAAATTGAGACTCAATTTTACCCCACAGCGTTTTTTTTTCTACCTCTTGCTCCCTGTCTTTTCATCTCTGTCTCCCTCCATGACCCCCATCGCTCTCGCTGTGCCTCAGTCACTTCTAGTGGCCCCACTAGGGATTTTCCAGTCACACCTCTCAGTCAAACAAAACCTGAGTCAGTGGTCTGAAATGGTCAGTGGCCAGCAGAACTTGAAAGTGTGTGCGCGGCGTGTGTGCATTATAAACTGCCGATCTCACTGAACTGAAACGTCAGTGTCACTTTGCAGTGTTCACTTGTCAAATGAAGGGAAAGCAAGCACAAGAAAGTCAGAAGGACAGACAGAGAGGAGAGGAAGCATGAGAGGAATGATGAAAAGATTAAACTTTTGATTTGGACTTTTTTTTACCTGGAAAAGATTGTTTCTATTATGAGAAAATTGACCAGAAAATGGTTCCTTTCAAATGTTAACCATAAAATGAGCAGTGAACGTTTCCCCACTGACACAGATGCTGTAGATTTCACTGTTTAAATTGTGGAATTGAGGATGTGATGAGGTACAAATTAAGTGTGAAATACATAGTTGTATCTGCATCAGCAGTGATGAAACAGGTAGCTGAGAGAAAGCTGAATTCACAGTAACTTATGTATCACCTTCTCATCTACCACTCACATTGAGAAGACACATAGCTCAGCATCTCCTAATTATATTGCCTTTCCATCTGTACTGCAACACAGTTCTGTTTTTAAGGGCTAGCAAATCCATGAAGGTTTTTTTTTCCTGAATGTCTATAAGCAAGTATTCCTTTTGGATGTAAAATAATGATATGTGTCCACTCAAATCAACAGTTTTCACTCTGTACTCATGCGTGAACAATTACAAACAAGCACAAACACACTTAAGAACTCTAGGCCAGTGCATTACCAGACTACTGACCTGTGGAAGTTTAATCAGGAAATAAGTTACACTGGATATTTATGTCACATTCTTGATGTACATCGTAATTTATTACTTATAAGTCCAGTGCACTTTGTAACATTTTGCTCTTATCCATGGGCTCTGTCACAACTTGTCAAGCTAGATAAGTTCTTCTTTATGTTTTCCTCATGTTTCATGTCTTGTGTTTCCTGTCTTACTGTCACGTCTCATTTCAGGCTCCCTCACTTCGTGCCCTCCTGTGTTTTAATCTGATTGACATCCTGTGTACCGACCTCTGCTGCAATAAACGGACTGTGATTTTACTATCATCGTGTGTTCAAGTCGGCTTTTTGAGTCCAAGACTGTGGTTCAGTGTTAATAGGTAGCTCAGGCATGGGTACAAACTTTTCAATAATATTTTGAGATTAAAAAAAAACAAACAAAAAAACAAAACAAAAAAAAAGCAACTACAGACAATGCTAATGTCCCATAATTATTAATTATGCTATGACATGTCTCCACCACCACTTCATCAGTCGCAATCAGTGTATAAATATAACCACTAATAACCCCATCTCTAAATGAATAGACAACAACTAGGTCGTTGTTGTTGAGTCTCAGAGAATTAATTTCTAAAAGAAGAAAAATTAAACAGTCTGCATTGTAGCTACTTGAGCTAACATTATCGTTAGCTTCACAGGCTTACAACACAGGCTGCTTCACTGCTCTGATTCCTGGAGGTCCAGAGTCAACACTTTTAGGGTGATATGCTTGAAACAAAGAGATGGTGTGTCCTAAAGGTTTAACTGGGAGAACTAGTTGTTGTTCACTAGCTGTCTGTCAACGATCGGTAATAAGCCTACTGAGCTAACAGCTAGCTACCTGAGGTGAGGCACAACAAAATGACAATAAAAGCACACTCATTTTTTCAGACATTGAAATTAAACAGTTGTAGTTAATTCACATTAACTAATTAATTAACATTAACTACAGCTGCACATTTACATTAACAGTGGCCATTGCAGGCTAGCTGGAAAAATTACTAGCTTAAACTTTAACTTGCTCAGCTGGCCAAGAGACTGTAAGTGATGCAAGTTATAGTTAAAATAGCAGCTCTTGTGATTTGAATATGGCACTCTTTCTAATTGTAATTTCAACATTAAGACAACTGATCATTGGTCTCTACCTTGTCTCTTCTTAATGGTGAGCTCTATCGTCTGTTCAGGTATCTGGAAAATGAGTTTGTGAGAGTTGAAAGTCAGTGGTGATACTGCCTGTCAGTTACTCATGGACTTTGTTTTTCTTTTAATGTAATTTTAGGTGGACATTTGCCATACCTCTATAGATCTTGACTGAGTGTGCTGCAGCATTCAGAAAATTGCAGATGAATGTGTGCCAGAATATGTCCCATGCGTGTCTGATACTACGACCCAAGCGATGGCATTTTAGCAAATGAGATGTTTCATTATTTGCCAAGCAACACTAATAAAATGTGTTTAATAAGGCTGTAGTGTCCAGCAGCCAGCTGTGTCTCCATCTGGTTATGAAACACAATGGAATCACATCATGATCTGTATGTTTGCCAGCAGTTAACCACAGCTTTGAAGGCTTGGATGAGAACTCTGGCTGGTAGATAAGAGTCCACAAACACCAAAATCACCGGTATATATAAAGTTTCAGACACTGATATAATAGTCAAGATACAACAATTGAGATATAAAGTGGTCTCACTTACACCGATGCCATTTAAGCAGACACACACATACACAGCATGACTTTGTCTACATGACCTTTTCAAATCCACAGTTTTCGAAAAAGCTGCTCAATTACTGCCCTCTCACTCTTCAGCCATTTTCCCCACGAAGTTACACGGTTGTTATGTGTGACAAAGTGTGAGGGTGTGTGTTCCCTGCTACGTGTGTCTCTGTGTGTGCTGTGACCTTTCTGCTTCAACCTGGCTGAGAGTTTAAATGGAACCTGGGTGTTTTCAGAGCTGTCTGGCAACAAGCCTGGCTCACAGAATCACACAGTATTTTGCTGTTTGACTTTGCTTTAGTGTTAAAGGTTAACTGTTAATCAGGGTGTCGTTTTGGCTGCTGGACAAAGGCACGCATCCTGCACTAACAATGATGTTCCCTCCCCTCCTTCTGTCTCTTCCAGTTTCTGTGAACACTGAGTAAGAGAATAAATAAAAAGAGTATGAATGTATCAAGGCCTGCCGTAAAATTAGGCATTTTTCCTACACAGAAAAATGGTCAGTGAGTCATTTTTGCAGTTTGAATGAAATGAACATTCAGTTATTATGTACTATATGCTCTTACTTCTATTTCACTGTAACTTTAAGAAAGTACTTGAACCCAAACCATGATCTTCCCCTAAACCTAACCAAAGTTTAAACACAGCGCTCATGTATTGAACAATTCACTTAACTTAAAGGAACAATTCACCCAAAAATGAAAATTCAGTCATTATCTATTCACCCTCTTGTTGATGGGAAGTCTGGTGAAGTTTCATAGTCCACAAAAAGTTTCTGGAGTTTCACAACAAAACAGCGTTGCAGCGTTCACTTAAACAACTTAAGGAGATGGGAACTTGTTTTAATACGGAAAAAAACAACGGGAAAAAATAAATAAAATGGCTCCATACATGATCCAAGTCTCTGGAAGTCAATTTCAATTTCAATTCAATTTAACAAGCTTTGGCATGAATATTTTATACAATATTGCCAAAGCAAAGTATTACAGAACAAATAGTACATATATAATTAATAATTAATAATAATTAAAAAATAAATAAATAAAAATAAAAAGAAGAAAGTGTGTGTGTGTGTGTGTGTGTTTGTGTGCGTATCAGTGTGCAGGTAAGAATCCAGTGAGGAGGAGATCATGTCAGGTGTTGTGCAGCTTTTTCTCCCAGTAGATGTTGTATTTTTTCTATGTCTGAGAGTCTGCTGAAGTTTGGGGTTCTGTGTGTAATGTTGGTGTAGAGCTGGGTTCTGATGTCTGTGTATGTGTCACAGTGCAGCAGGAAGTGCTGCTCTGTCTCCACCTGTCTGTTTGGGCAGAGCCGACACAGCCGCTCCTCTCTGGGCAGCCATGTCTGTCTGTGTCGGCCGCTCTCTAAGGCCAGGCTGTGGCTGCTGAGTCTGTACATAGTCAACGATTTCCTCAGTCTCGGGTCAGTTACAGAGCTCAGATAATCTGCCATGGAGTATTGTCTGTTTAGGGCCAAATAGCATTGGAGTTTGCTTTGGGTTTTGGTTGTGGATGTCCAATAGTTGATGTAATTATCTTTTTCTTTTGCTATAATTTGGTGGGGCCGGATTGTGTGAGGGCAGTCTTGGTGCCCGGTGCTGTTGGAGCTGAACCTGTGGGCCAGCTGGCTGAGGGGACTACTTTCTTTGCTCTCCTCTTGGCATTGTAGGGCTTTGTAGTGGTAGGAGCCGGGCTCGCTGGATTTGAGGTGTTGGTAGAATTGTATAGCTCTTTTTTGGATCCGAATTAACAGGGGAAATTGGCCTAATTCAGCTCTGCATCCGTTATTTGGGGTGTTCCTGTGGACTTTGAGGATGCTTTTGCAGATCTCTGTGTGCAGGCTTTCGATTGGGTGTTTGTCCCAAGTCTTGGTTTATGAGAGGGCCCCACACTTCACTACCATACAATGAAATTGGTTCAATTATGGATTGAAATATTTTGATCCAGATTTTGACAGGTATGTCTATGTTTGAGGTTTTTTTTATAGTCCAGAAAGCTCTTCTGCCCTTGTCTCGGAGATCCTTAATGGCCAGATTGAAATTTCCCGTCGATGTGATATTTAGTCCTAAATATATGTAGCTGTGTGTGTGTTCTGTGTCCGTAGAGTCCAGGTGGAACTGGTGTTGGTTTTTCTGACTCTTAGGTCGTTTCTGGAAGACCATGACTTTTGTCTTTTCCAGGTTAACGGTCAGGGCCCAGGTCTGACAGAACTTTTGCAGGTGATCTAGTTGCTTTTGTAGAGCCTCTTTTGATGGAGCGAACAGTATAAGGTCATCTGCAAATAGTAAGCATTTGACTTCTATGTCAGAGAGGGTGAGACCAGGGATATCTGACTCTTCCAGGGATTTGGCCAATTCATCGATGTAAATATTAAACAGGGTGGGGGGCTCAGACTGCAGCCCTGCTTCACCCCTCTACCTTGGGGAAAGAAATCTGTTTCCATGATTCCAATTTTTACAGCGCATTTATTATTTATGTACATTGTCTTAATGATATCGTAGATTTTTCCTCCAGTACCTTTTTCTAGTAGTTTCAGAAACAGACCATGATGCCAAATTGAGTCGAATGCTTTCTTGAAATCTACAAAACAAGAGAACATTGTGTTTTTGTTCTGGTGGACGTGTTTCTGGACGAGGGTGTGGAGGGTGTAGAGGTGGTCAGTGGTTCTGTGTTGTGGTGTAAAATCAATCTGACTCTTGCTCAGGACATTGTGGTCACTGAGGAAGTTTTGCAGACGGCTGTTTAAGATGCTGCAGAATAAGGAAGTCCCAAGATCCCAAATTGAATAGGAAAATGTTATTTACACTCTTCACAATCTAGCCACTAAGCTAAAGCGTTAGCATAAACTTAAAGTGGGTGCATAAGCTTGACTGCGAAGATGTTAGTAACACCTTTTACATTCAATTTGGGATCTCGGGGGCTTTCAGAGACTTTGATTATACCGGACAGAATGGAGCCATTTTATCTTTTTTGGCTGTAATGCCCCCATGTTCTTGAATGCTGCAACGCTGCTTTGCTGCGAAGCTCCAGAAATATTTTGTTGACTACGAAACTTTATCTGACTTTCCTCTCCATGGGAGTGTGTAATAAACAACTGAATTAATTGTATTTTTGGGTGAACTTATCCTTTACGTTTATGAGAGACGACCTCTAAACACCAAAACAAAACCACCTCTGACTACATTTTGATGAACCTTGGCTACACTTACACAATAACACAAAAGGACCCAAATGCAAAACACACAGAGTTAGGCAGGTTGAAAACAACCGATGAGCTTCAATGAGCTGAAGTCCAACATCCAAATATCTGAAATCCAAAAGTGTGAACAATAAAGTGGCAACAAAAGGCAATCAAAGCAAAATACAAAAGAAATACAAAAACTGATCACAAGTGCTAACAAGGCTAATGTGAGACAGGTGTGTGTGTGGGGGGGGATCAGACTGGGGAGGAGCACAGGAGGGAAACAAAACTCTGGAACACAGGTGAGCAGGAAGTAGAAACGGATAACAAGACACTACAAGATAATAATAATAATAATAATAATAATAATAATAATAATAATAGTAATAACACTAACAGTACGAGTGTCCCCAACCACGCCTAAGCAGGTCACAATAGTAATATGGTCCCTGCAACTTAGACAAGAAGTTATTAAGAGGACATCTCTATTTTCCCATGATCGTACAGTGTTGCTGTAAAGAGCCTGTAAAACTCAATATGCCTCCTCTTGGTCCAAACTGGCTCTCCTAAAGCTTGTTCCACAAGTCCCATCTGATCAGGGTATTTGATGCTTTTCTGATGTGTATGTTGTACTGTATATTAGTGAGAGTGTGGGCCAGGCTTTATATTTAGAAACATATGGCTGGTGTAGTTCTGTACAAAGAATGTCATTTATCCACCAGCAATGAAAAATTTGATGTTTTTCTCAATGGGTTTGGCAGATGCAGCCTTCAACACATAAACCACACAAGAGCGCAGAGCTGACTGACAAACACAACTGAGATTAGGGTGTGACACAGATGTGTCAGACTCATGAACGGTGGCAGCAGCATGACAGTTCTGCAACATCTAACTTTAGTTACTAGAAGTTAGTTCTGTTCATATTGACTCCCATGGTATAAAAATTGGCTAGCCTGACACTGCATTTCCTGTAAACAAAACAGGGTGTGAGGCTTGTCAGGTAAGCCAGTGTGTGAGCTTTTGAGGTGAGGATTTGAAACAGAAGCATGTTTAGCCATCTGGTAAAAATGTGAGTGTTTGATAAACACAGATGGCCAGCGGAGAAGTAGCAGTTTGAGAAGTTTCTATGGATGTTTTTGACAGTGAAACTGGGTCACCATTGCACTCCATTGTAACCGCAGTGAATCCACAAGAGAGAAAATAACTTATAAGTCCAGCAGTGCAGAGCACAGCTTCATGTAACATCTTTACACCTCCAGCAACTGAATGGTTAACAGATAGCAATTTGTTTTGTTTATATTGGCTACTTAATGAGAAAGTGAATTTGCATAATTCAGAAATGGATGGAAGCTGATTGGAGAGATCACAGGGTGGCGATGCTTTGATTGCGGGGTAATGTCTCAGTGAAGCGAGGCAATCAGCACTGTTGTTAGAGAAACAGAGGTTCAGTGATTCAACTGAAGGTTACTGTAAGTAACTAAACATGTGGCTGCTGTCAGTCGCTTTTCTCAGTTTCTTTGCTCTTAATTCTCTCACTCACTACAGGGATCTGAGATGTTTTTCACTAATAGGACAAACACAAAAGGGCTGGCCTTATGTGTTAATGCAGCAGCAATCCTGACAGGTTCAAAGATGAGTTATTTTACAATGTATGAAGAGATAAATGATACAGTAACTATCCATATGCCCATAAAGTGATGATATATCTTGAAATTATTCAAACATGTAGAACACATAATGATACATGCACTTTGATAATAAATAGCAATACATATTTTTTAATACATTCACATTTTTTAAAAATTGTAGCCATTTTACATGACTGTCTTTTTGTTTAACTTTCAATTATGTTCTTTTATCTATTAAATTATTCAGCCATTGCTGCAAGGTTTTAGTGGTTTTATTCTTCTTTTCTTTGCATTGTTTTGTTTGACTGGATGTCATTGTAAAAGAGGGTCACCCCTCAATGATCTCTTGGGTATAAATAAAGGTTGATGATGATGATGATGATGATAATGATGATTTTAGTGTATTGTTCAGCTGTAATACAATATTGTCTGCCATAGCTGGCCACTGTACTGTTTTTGTTTCAATCGGACAATGACTGAAAATGAAGCACTGCCCAACTCGTGGTATATCACCTGCTATGCAGTGTATTCTGGTTGTTGTAGGTTTTCTATCTAATGAATACCACAGCTTTTTTTCTCTGTTTTCTCTGGTCATTAGCACCAATTTAAAACTTAGTTTAATGCAAAGGCCATCTTTCCAGTGTTCAAGCACTTCTTTAAACACATGTGAATCCCTTCTTTCTTCATGGAAAGGATTTCCCATTGTAGTTTTAACCTTGACAGCTGCTTTAACTGAACTTAATTACATGCTAACTGGGCTGCATTTATATAGCACCTTTCACCTTTACAATTTGCCTCTCAGTCACCTATTCACACATCAGTGTGTGGGAGCATGACATGTGGACAGGTAGAGCTGAGGATCAAACTGCAAGCCCTGCGAGTAATTGATGGTCAGATCTATGACTTGCCTGGAAATCTCATCATCTTACAGGTTTCTAAATTCATTGCAACCAGCTTTTGTATAAACCCTTAGGTCATTGGAAAATGTATGTATGAATGGCTGAATCATTCTTAAAGCACACCTTCACATTGGAATAAGCTGTGCCTAGTTGTAAATTTGTAAGGTTCAAAACATAAATATTAATTCCACAGATGAATGTAGCTTGGTCCAGTGTAGAACTACCTGTACTAACATCCGGCCCGCAGCTGGTGCAGTGATCCCCTGTTTCATTCCTTTTCTATAATTAAACAGACCACTCTTTTTCTACAATGCTACCCTAGGTGTCACTGATGCTCTAGCTGATTCAGTGCCTTACAAACCATTCTCACTAAGAACAGATACCATAACCATATACTACACACTGTCAGTAGAATGGAGTACAAGCTGCACGCTACACTGACTGCTCCTGCTTTTAAAAATACCTTTTTGAAAGGGGCTCTTGGGCATTGCCAGTGTTTTGGCTGACTCTGTCTGATAACCAGCGAGGAGAAAATAGATTTAAAAAATGATAAAGTCAATAGCATATCATAACACCAGGAATACATCATGGAATACTATTACTTGAAAAGTGACAGTTGATGAAAGAGTCCAAGTTTGAAATAATTAAGTGAAAAGTCACACAAACTGTGCACCACTTGGACCTCTCTTGCTCTCTGAAAACATCTGAACACACTGGTGTATGAGTCGCGGACAGAGAGTCTGCTTTTCTTTACAGAGGGAAAACTCTTGTTTGATTTAAGAATTATCTGTCCTTAACCTGAATGAATATGAAGTTTAAAATAAAAAATAAAATAAAATGAAATAAAAATGGCTAGTATAAATGTAATGCAAAACACTGTTCACCATATCATCATCACTATGACTTTTCAATATACTTAGGGGTTTGAAAATGTTTAATGAATGTATTATTATATTTTAGCATTGCGACTTACACAGTACTTATACACAGCATTGTAAGAAGAACTAGAAAGTCATCCTTGAGTAACAGTAAAGTTATCGTGTTAAAATATCACTTTGGTAAAATTATAATGTAATATTATATATGTAAATATATAAACATTATTATATACACATACATATAAATAGTACTTGAATAAAAGTCTTAACGTATCTAATATTAATGTGCTTGAATGTAAAATTTAATTTCTGGCAATAAATGTACTTGTAATGTTCAATGAACATTCACAGTTCTCAGTTTGTGAACTTTAATGAGAGTCGAGTCGGGAACACACACAGATCATAAAATCGCCGCTGCTTCCCTACACACTGCTACTGCGCATGCTTACACTGCAGTCCCTGTAGCCTACAATCTCCGATCACTACGCAGCCTTAACTAGTCCCATTTATTACTGGACATTACAGTACTTAAGTAGCAAAATTACAAATAAAATTCATTTGTACTTGTATTAACATGTATGTATGGATTGACCAGATATCAGTTTGGCTGATTATTGGATCAAGTATTTAACATTTTTATGATTATCAGAATCTGTGTTTTGTTTTTGTTTTTAAATCTGATTTGTGACAAAATAAACTAATTTAAAAATGTGGCACTTTGGCATTAATGCAGCATTCAATCTGCAAAGTAACTAGTGATTAAACTTATTAAATAATTGTAGAAGAGTAAGAACTACAGTATTTGCCTCAAAAATGTAGTGGATTGGAAGTATAAAGTAGCAGAAAATGGAAATACTCAAGTAAAGCACAAGTACCTCAAAATTGTATTTAAATACAGTGCTTGGGTAAATGTACTTAGTTACATACATTCCATCACTGCTTATTCAGTTGCAAGGAAAGTATTCTCATTCTGACAGCTGCCTTATGGTCAGTGCAGGTCACTGTCAAAGGCAACTTCCTCTGTTACAGCACAAAATGATGCAACATTACTCAACATTATTACAATATCACCCATATAATATTCTCTTCTCCTTATTTGTGACTGTCAGTTGGCCGCCTCCCATCTGAGTCATGGACTGCTTTGATTTAGGAAGATGTTTTCTTTGGCATCTGACTCCATGTTAAATCATTCCATCTTTATTAATGTCTCGGATGACACATAGCTGGCAGCTGTATTAATGTCACAATACAGCGCTGCTCTGATGACATGCCATTGGCAGCTGTATTAATTTCTTTTCAGTCCCCGAATACAATAACTGGCACTGCTCCATTTTGATTGGTTTCACTGATGTCACAAAGCAGAGTTTTGTTCTGGTTTGTTCTAAAAATAATGTTCTGGTTCACTGTATGCCTTTTCTTATAGGCATGCATTTCTTCATAGGGGTCAAAGGTTGATGGAATGCTAGCTTTATAGCAGTAGCATCCTTGCATGAAGGTTTTTTGACTTGGCAAGCAGTGAGCCTCTTTTTCAACCCATCTATACACATGTTCAACCACTTAAAAGTCAAGAGAATGTTTCCAAAAATACTGACCCTAATTCAACGTTAGTCTGCATGTGCAAACACCCAGTAATTCACCTGAGAATATCACTGCTATCACGACACATCCTCACTTGACTGAATCATTTTCCGTCTCTCACTCTGCTTGCTCTAAACCAATCTCCTTCTCTCCTCTTAGTTTTTCAATTTATTTCTTTAGCTAGCACTTTGCTCTACTTGATCATTCACTGTCATGCTTCTCGGATATACGATAATCTAGTAAAATACAAGCTGCAGTGTAGCTGCCAATAAAATGAAATGTGAACAAAGAGACTCAAACTGACTACAAAGAGACTTGAACAGACTTCAAAGATGCTCAAACCTACTGCAAAGAGACACAAAACAGCTTCAAAGAGATACAAAACAGCTACAAAGAGAAAAATATCAACTTCAAAGAGACAAAAAAACCCAACTGTAATTAGACACAAAATGACCACAAAGACTACACAAAATGTTTATAAAGGGAAGTAAAACAACCACAAAGAGAAACAAAAGAGACAAAAAACAACTGTAATTACATACAGAATGACCACAAAAGGCACAAAATGTTTATAAATAGTATCAACACAACCATCAAGAGAGACAGAATGACTTCAAAGAAACACAACACGACCAGAAAGTGAGACAAAAAGACATCAAAGGCACTTTGTGGTTGTGTGAGTTTGGGCAAGGCAGCTGTAAAAAAGCCAGAAGAGCTTATATAACAGCTCAGTGCTTTCTGTAACGGCCCCTGTTTAGCAATGAAACTATTGTGAATGTCAGCCTCACAAACTTGAACACATCCCACTGTGTCAACAAGTAAACACTTTGTCAAAACCACTTAACTCCACAGGATGCTGCCTGAATCAGTGCCGCACACTGAGCCAACATGTGTATGATGTTAAATATGGCGTGTCCAGGATCACCCATTGTGTCAATGATTGATTTTAGCTGCATGACATATTGCACTTTAGTAAATCAATGTGCCGTCAGTCAGTATTACTCACACAAAGACAAGTAAACACACAAAGCTTAAAATGCGACTCTCTCTCCTTAATGACTTCCATCCCCTCTCTCTGACATTCATATCATGTCATTATTAATGTCACATAGTATATAATTCAATTCCCCACCACTTAGCAACCTTTAGCATTCATCCATTTTCTAAACTGCTCAGCCTGCTCAGGGTCCTCACAAGTGACCTTTAAGATTTCATGTAATATTTTCTAAAAAAAGAGACACAGTAATGGTATTTGGCTTCCAGTAATTTTTATTATAATTATGAAAAATGGGGAAAAACTCTCTTTAAGCATTTTGTCATCGAGTAAATTGAGTTTCAGAGACCCTACGCACTCTCGCAGAGCTCATATTTCAGCCATTTTCTTAAATGGTAAACAAACAGTTCAGATCATAAGCTTGTTCAAATGCATCAGTGCTGCAGTAATATTCTGTGTAGATATTTTTTTAATAATAACCTGCTGTCTGTTCTAAAAGGTTAAGTGTCCTATTATGTAAAAAACGGTATACAGTCGGACTCAAGTATGTTATGTTTAGTATATGTGATTATGGTTACATTAATGCCCTGTATAGATAATCTGGGAGTTCTCAATCTGTTTTGTGCTCTGATTTATCTTTATTTCTCAATAGGAGCTAACCTGTATAAGTTATTCTCTTTCTCACTCCATATGTATTTGCTTGTCTTGACTGATTGTTGTTTGACTTATTATTCATTTACAGACTTTGGCCTCCCTACCAAGTAACACGCAAGTTGTGTTTGAGTGTGTGCTGTCGCTTTTGTGTGTATGAATGTGTTCGGGCGACAGATTTGGTTATCTCACCATCCAGACTCGCCTCATTACCAAGGCAACAGGCCACCAGGAGCTCAGTTTTGTTTTTTTTTCCTTTTGACTAACTTCTAAAATCAATAGTCCTAACTCTGGACACACACACACACACACACACACAATAAACCACTTTGATTTTTTCAAACTCTGATTCCAATTATGGGAAAACTGAGAAGAGCACAACACTGCTTTGACAAGTGGAATTAAATTAACACCATAAGACTGTAATTTCCCTGGGATATAAATGCAGGGTGGGCATGAGTTGTCACCTCTGCTGCAAACTGTCAACGTTTATAATCCTTAACATCAGCTCACTGCCTTACTATTAGCTCTATATGAACCCTATCATACTGAAAAAAAGTTTTTAAAATGAACTTACACTATGTAACATATCCTCCTACATATCTAACATACTTTACCATGTGACATGCTGCTGCTTACTGCTTGTGCTGGTCATTTCGCCATTAAGACAATAGGGCCCTTAATCTTGTTCTCCTCTAATTACACAAAATGACTACAAAGTGAGACAAAACAACCACAAAGAGTGTCACGGTCAGTCATTTTTTGTGGTGAATTTGTGCTGTAGTATTTGTTTCTGTGCTTGTTGTGCTTGCAGAGGTGCACTGAGAGGCTGGGCGGGGTTTCCCCTCACCGGAGCTGCTGACACACACACACCTGCAGCAGATTGGCAATCAGTGCCTGCTGAAAAGATGATTTCGTCAGTACTATGTGGTACATGGCCCCTGCTTGTGCCAATCTCATTGTGTTCTTGTGTTTTTCCCTGTGGATTCAACCAAGAGACACACAAAACAACAGCAAAGAGACAAGAAACAACTGTGATGAGACACAAAATGACCAATAAAAGGCACAAAATATTCAAAAAAGGGAAGCAACAATAACTATGAAGACAAAATAACAGCAAAGAAACAAAAAAACCTCAACCTCAAAGACACTTTTCCAAAAACTTTATTTATAGCCCGCCTCCAGTGTAT
The DNA here is from genome assembly GCF_040436345.1 of Pagrus major. NCBI lineage: Eukaryota > Metazoa > Chordata > Actinopteri > Spariformes > Sparidae > Pagrus > Pagrus major. The sequence goes on along the minus strand of NC_133230.1, from coordinate 28,389,442 downwards.
TTTGATATTGACTGTTCAGAGTAGACTGAGAAGACTGACGCAGAGGGAAAGTTTTAGTACAGTACAAGTTATAGTTTTATCATGAATAAACTCTGCAGCTCCTCAATACACAAGAAGAACTTCTGTTTGAGTGACAGCTAGCTAATAGTCATGCTATTGCTTATCCATGCCAATATCGATGCTATCGCTAATCCATGCTAGTGAGGGGCGGTTAGGATAGTGTCATCAAACAAAATGAGCTTTAACAAGGGATTACAGGTCTGAATACTGGTAATATTTTCTATTTAGATCTAAGCAGATGGAGCTAATGATTGGTACATACAGAATTGGTGTGTTGCTCCTTTCCTGATCTTTTCCCTCATTTTCTTTATCCCTAGTCTTTCTCTCCTTAATGCCTAAGAGAATGAATGTGTGATTATAACTGAGGAATCAATCAGTCTTGCATTGTTATGGCCAATACATCCTGTGTAGTGTGTGCTGGGCTGTGTGTTGCACGAGGAAATGGAGGGATCAGAAAGCTATCAGTGGTTTGTTGAGATGAAGGACACGTGTGCACGTGCGCAGACACACACACGCACACACATACACAATGATAAGATGAAGGCCATAATGACCCTCGCCTTACAGAGAGAGAGAAAGAGAGGGGGAGTTAGTAGGACACTTACAACAACTACTCCTAGTGTTCAAGCATGTCTGGAAAGGTGTGTTATTTTGCAGGAGCAGGAATGCCAACCAAAGTCGGCAGATTAAATGCTGGCTGTACGATTCTGCAAACCACTGATATGTTGAAACTTTACATTTATTTATGTTCAATTTTCTATTTCATCTTGTGACAACACTGTGCTTATGGTTTGGTGAGTTTTAGGCACACAAACCACTGGGTTAGGATAAGAAAAGGGTAATGTTTTGGCCTAAAATACCTGCTTTCATCGCCACAAACGCGACTGGAGATCAACCTGCCTTGATCCCCTTTGGCCCCGGCCTTCTGGTCTTCATTTCTGACCCCTTTATTTTTTTTTTATTCTTTATCTTTTTTTATGAGTGGACACTCTGGGGCATCTTGTTAAATGAATTGCATGTGCAGTTGTACATTTTCTTCTCTTTGTATTGAACAAGTGCTGGCCATTTTTGTTTTTTTTTGTCTCTGTTTTCGCTGTTTGGTTTCTTGTCTTATTTTGTTCCTTGTATTTGCTTGTCTAAATGTTGTTGTATTAAAAACGTGTATAAATAAATTTTAAAATAGAAAAAAAATATCGCCACAATCGAAAATTGAAACAGCTAAAAATATCCACCCTGTCAAATTTACAAATATTGAAACACAGTCTCAAATTGTTGTCAGCCTTCTTGTCTGTAACTTAAAGACACAAACAACTACAAAAAGTGACAAAATGAATGCAAAGAGAAAAAAGCTACTAAGAGAAAACCACCACAAAGAGGCACAACATGTTCAAAAAGAGAAGCAAAACTAACTCTCTGAAGAGAGAACATGATAGCAAAAAAACACAAAACAACCACACAGACACTATTTAACCCTCCTGTTGTCTTCGGGTCAAAAATGACCCTAAACTGCGTTTAACAGCAGAGAAAATCCCTCAGATGTTGTTTTTTCAACTTGAGTTGTGACCTAAAGTGACCCCAACATTAGAAAAAGGGAAATATTGCATTGCACATTTTTGACCTGGCAGTTAAAATCACAGACACAGAGTCAGTTACAGACTACAAAAAACACACAGAGACACACACAGACATACACACACAAACACACACTGCTGATTGATCTTAGACAGAACTAAAACTTTCTTGTGCAGGTGCACCATCACCTCTCCACGATCCCATACACAACCTTCAAAGATCAAAGTTCAAACAATTTCAGACACAACCATCAAAGCATTGTTTACTAACACTTGTACATTCAGAGTGTCTACATGTGCTGCAGATGACAGAACCCTCAGTTCTCTGTGTTGAAGCCACGAGTGCACGTTTCACCGCTGAACAGTCCGTAGAGCTGATTTTTTTTAGATCTCCAGGAAGGCACATTTGATTTGGAAGATGAGGAGGTATCTGAAGAAGAAGATGGGGAGGAATATAACCCAGAGCATGATGCATCATCTTCAGATGAAGAAACATCTCAAGCTGAACGAGAAACTTTTTTGTCAAAAAATGGCAAGATAACATGGTCCTCATCACCATATGATAACCAGGGCAGGATGGCAGCACAAAATGTCATAAAGATGACACCAGGTCCCACAAGATATGCTGTTTCCCATGTTGAGGACATCGCCTCAACATTTCACCTGTTCATCACACCAACTATCAAAAAAATATGGAGACAGCTGGAAAAGCATGCAATAGACCTGCATGCCTACATAGGGTTGCTAATCTTCTGTCTGTCTGTCTTCACCAACCAGCGCATGGTACAGGATTCAGGCTGCAGCTTGAACACAACGCCAGAAGAGATCAAGACCTTTTTAGGAATCTCAGTGTACATGGCATGCCTTGGATATCCAAGAATTAAAATGTATTGGGCCACCAAAACAAGAGTCCTGATTATAACTGACTCCATGACACGAGATTGTTTTTACAAGATCAGATCTTCGCTGAAAGTGATCAATGATCTGGATGTGCCAGAAGATGAGAAGAAAAAGGATCTGCTTTGGAAAGTAAGACCACTCCTCAAGAGAGTGCTCCAAGGTTGCCTTATCCTCCCCCGGCCAGCAAAGGTCTGCATTGACGAACAAATGGTTCCCTTCACAGGCCGGTGTCCAGTTCGTCAATACGTTCCTGGTAAACCAAATCCAACAGGATTAAAGGTATTTGTTCTTGCAACTCCAAGTGGCCTTGTGTTGGACTTTGAGACCTACCAGGGAAAGAACACCTTTGTTCAAGTCCAGCAAATGGGAATAGGTGCAAATGCAGTCCTGCGTTTGACTGAGATGGTTCCCAGAGGAACACTGGTGTACTTTGACTGGTATTTTACCACCATCAAGCTTCTAGAGGCTCTTCTGGAAAGGGGCCTTCCTGCTACGGGAACAATTCAGAAGAATCGAATTCCAAAAGAGTGCCACTTCACTGCTGACAAAGTCCTGAGCAAAAAAGGAAGAGGGTCATCAGAAATGATTGTTCGGAGACCTCATGAAATCGCACTCACCAAGTGGGTGGACAACAAGCCTGTTGTCATGGTATCGACCGTCCATGGGATTGAGCCCCAGGACACCTGTTCCAGATGGTCAAAAAAAGAAAACAAGCAACTCCAAGTCCCAAGACCTGCAGTGGTTGTGGAGTATAACAGCAACATGGGGGAGGTTGATATGTGCGATCGCATGCTCAGCTTCTACAGAATGTCCGGCCGCACCAAGAAGTGGACTGTCCGTACCATGCTTCACTTCACTGATTTGGCCATAACCAACTCATGGATTCAATACCGACAAGACAGCCAGGCCCTGCAACGACCTGCAAAGAAAACCTCCCAATACCTGGAGTTCGAACTTCTCCTGGCTGAGGAACTGATATCCCAGGCACAGGCATGTCAACGGGATAAAACTGACTCAAGTGACGAAGAAATTTCTCCAGAAATCAAGAAAAGGAGGCCCCAACCAGATGAGAGCACAAGGAAATATGGTGCAATCCATCTGCCCGAAATGCTCAACATTCCAAATGCTTCCAGATGCAGAATGCCTGGATGCAAAAGCAAAACATTTGTGAGATGCATAAAGTGCAACATGTTCCTCTGTGTCTCCAAAAAGTCAGAATGCTTCATGAAATACCATCAAGTTTCAAACGTCTAATGAAGAAATCACAAAAGGTTCAGATCAAAAAGATAAATCTACATTTGCTATTTGTAGATTAGCAAATGTGCTATTTGTTTTGTATTTGGTATTTTACTTGATGATTCCAGTGGATCTTTCCATGTACATACTCAGCCATTAAATGTTTCACGCTTCAGAACAAGGAAATCCTGTTGTCCACTACAGTGGACATGTTGTAAAATTTGAATAAAATTAAGTTTTAAAAATATTTTCTTTGCAATATGTTTTTTTACCACCCCAACACTTAATTTATGTAAAAAAAATAGTAATTAAAAAACTTTTTTTTCCCTGGGTCTCAGGAGGATAGAGGAAGGACGAGAGAAACCCCCCTTAATTTTGTTTGAAATCATTTTGTTTGGATTTTATTTGCATGCCTTGTGTATTACTTTTGTTTGGTTTTCCTTTTGCTTATTTTAGTTGAATTACGTGTGATTTGTTAGTTTATTTAGTGTTATTTTCTGGAGGGGGGTCTCTCAGTAAAATCCGACGATTGAATGATTGTGTTTTCTACACGTCAGCTGGAGGTGCCTCGGGCGGCAACAGCATGGCTGCAGCTGGAGAGGAGAAAGAGCGTGAAGGTGGCAAGGGACTGGTTTTGGACTTCATAAGTTGGACTGTTACCTGGACCCCGTCTTTTCGACCCGCCTCTCCCACCCATCGTCACCCAGTAGACTCTTCTTTTATTATTTTTTTATAATCCTTTTAGAGCATTTGCTGCCATTGTTTTATAGTATTTTAGCTTATTCTGTGTTTATTCTTTTAAATAAATTGTGTAAAACTTTGGTTAACCCCTGCCTCTTTGTTGCTTGTGACCGGTGGCTCCCCAGTAGTGACCTTATTCAGTTTTTATAGTTTTATCGTCACACACACCCGTGACAATTAGCCGCCTTCAGTCAGAGACGAGGGACTAATGAGTGAAATCAGTTGCTGTAGTGTTTTGTTAGACTGACAGACTGTAGATTTGAAGGTCACAAAAGATTGAAGAGGTGCCGTGGATCAGTGATGCTTCTTAATTACTTGCATTCATTTGGCAGATGCTTTTGTCCAAAGTGACTTACAATAAGTGCAGGTTCCTCTCTAAAGCAAGACAATTGAAATTCTTTATCTTTTTTTTCTGTTCTGAGTGGCAGTTATGCTTTCTCAGTGTTTCTTGCAAGCAAGCATGTGTAGTTATAGAACAGCTAAATTTACTGAACAGTAGGTACAGTGTGAGGTCATACGAAAAAAATAGTCTTTTCAGTACAATTCTCTATGATCATTGATTGGTCCTGGGGAAAGAAGGCATTAATATAATTAAATGAAGTAAAATGATAGATCATGACAGCATGATGTAATCCAGATGATAAGTCAATTTTGTGTGAGTATAATAATCATCAAGGAGACTGTGCCTTTCGGGCTCCCAAACTACCCTTTAGCTCCTGCTCTGCTGTAACTAATTTATCTTCATAGGAAGAAATTCCCACTTCAACACTATGAAAATTATATTACAAACATTGACCAGTTAAATATAACATTGACCATCAACTTAAATATATACTGTACTATAATCAAACTTGACTGCAGTGTCTGCAGATCTATAGAAATACATTATAGACATACATTATAACTAAATACAATTATAATAAAGATGTTATTACATTAGCAGATTATTTAGAAACAAATGTATTTCGCTCATTACCATGACAGCTGTAGCCTATACAAAATCTCTCACTTAAGTTACATTTCCCTCAATTTCGATTTAATTAATGACATACTTGAGTCTGACTTAAGTCTAAACAGTCAAACATCAAGCAAGTGCAACAACACAAGACATATAACTCTTTGGGCTCTTCACCTCTGGTATGATGTCCGTAGAGGCTGCTGAGCCCAGTTCAATTGCCTGCTTGTCCGGTTCTGGTGCCCAAACGCGGCTGAAAACCTCCAAAGCTGCTGTGATAGCGTTGTAAACACTAACACTCCCTGGCAATGCTCTGAGAAGAGTCAGCTAGCAGAGCTAACTTGTAACTACTGTACACAGCAGTTACAGGATGCTTTCAGGAAACTCCGTAAACCACAGAGTTCAGGCAGCGCAGCGGGAGAACATCAGAGGGAAAAACAGAAAACATTTTCTCCATAAAAGTTCATAGTCCATAAAAATGATCCAGTTTCAACAAAATTGCTAATAGCTGTTTGTTGTATGCAACAGTAAAGTGTATGGACTGTGATCCTACACTCTCACTGCAACTGAATCATTTTGAAGCTGTTATTGGAAGGTAAAATAGTTCAGCCTGTGATTCCAACTGACACTCTTTGTAGGCTATCTGTCATCTTTCAGGCACTTTAGAAGCAGTGTTTTCTGTGGGAGAGAGGAGCTCCTGTTGGCATGGACTTTGGACTTTTTAACTTTTACAACCTTTTATATGCAAAAGAACCATGGGCGTAGGTTTCTATATAGATGGTCGTGACATGTCACAACCAATGTTCAAGGATTGCAAAATAGTCACTACCAATATTTGTCATTTTAATTTTATATAGGAAAAATCTACATTCATTGACAATGTTGAAATACTATTTCAAATTTTCAATATAGTACACATATGGTAGCATTAATAAAAACTATTTTACATTTGTTCACGTTTTGTTTTTTTGCCACGTTCCGACATTGATTCCGTGCTATGACGACCCATATCCGCTGTTTTTATTGGCTGCGACAGAGTGATGGTTAGTGGGCCACTGCTGATCTGGTGTCAGTCAGGTAACCCCGCGGCCCCACATGCGACTCAGAAGAACAACAAACGTCCATGTGCTGAAATTAAAACGCCCCGCATCTGTCAATCGGGACTGGGGACTCCTACTTCAATGCAGTAGGCTAAGCTCCGGAGACAATGCCACCTCCAAAAAAGAAAAGGGACATTCGAACGTATTTCACTACCGCGGCTGTAAGTATAGTGTGCACAGAATCACGTAAAAAACGAATAGCATTCAGAGTGCGATGTTTAGCTAAGTGTGTCTTCCCCGTTTCCCACCCTCGTGTAAAGGCTCTTTTATACCCTCCGTTAATAACCCGTTAATAACGGAAACGGACACCTAATGAAAGCTCTGTGCGTGAGCTTTAGATAACAGAGAAGACAGATGCAAGCCATGTGCAGGTTAAGAATATGTTTTTTGTCTAGAAGAATTCTTCTTGCCCGGTTTGGCCTTATAGCAGGTTTCGTTTCATCAGCCCTAAATACACCATGGCAACATGTAAGCTCGGCTATATCCTAACATAATGTTGTCAAATGAGCCCATTGAATTGACAGTTTCTCATCTCTTTGAACTATATGCATTGCCATGAGTCTCTGGATATTTTAATGCGTAGTCATTTTGTTTGTAGTACTGGGGCTGCTGTGCTGGTCTAAATATCCATAGGCCTATCCATTATGATCTTGGATACCGTTAATGTTTTGCCTGTTATTTGCGGTGCACAGTCGCCATCTACTGACCACTTAGTGGTAATGAAATGCGTGGTATTACCGTTTCGACTTCCTATTCAAGAAGCGGGTGGGGTGAGGTTGGTAATGTCACTACCAAAGCTGAGACCAAACCTACGCCCTTGAAAAGAACACACATAAAACACTGAAGGAAATGAAAAAACTGGAAAAGCATAATAGGTCTCCTTCAACTAATGAATACAATTGTATTGCCAATAAAGGCAGGAAATTGACTACATTTAACTAGTAGATGAGGCATTATAATGTCCATATAGTGATAATGTAAACAAAAACAGTAGGTGCTGTAACCACAGAACATAAACCAAAGACTAAAAAGAGATGTCTTCTTTTAATTCTAGATGTACTGATCTATGTGTGTGTCACAACATGTCATCACGTCTCTAACATGTGACTTATTTCTCTCTTAATAAGTTTCTTTTGTCATCTCTCCTTTTATTTTCCATCCCACTCCTGTTGGCAGATGTAATTGGCATCAATTTAGTGCTCCAGAGCATCAGCGTGCTCATCTTCTCATCAAAGTCCATGTCACAACAGTCTGTAGCAAAGAAGTCTAAGCAGACAGTAACTAGACTACTAGGCTATATTAAAGCAGCATCAAACATATACTTTCTGCACACACTGTGAAGTTTTCGTGAGTGTGCTGTAACCAGCTGGGACTCATATGTCGAGCTGTGTTTATTATTAGCCCAGCTACTGAAAGCTGAGATGGATGCTTCTCGTCAACAACTGGCCGATATAATCAAACAAGAGATCGTGACTTTTCGTGCTGAAATCAAACAAGACCTCGAGGCTCTCTGACGAGACACAAAGGCTGACATCGCCTCTCTAAAAACAGAGTTCAGAGCTGAAATGGCGTATATGCGCTCCACACAGACCGAGAGGGCAACTACTGTTCGGGAGATCGAGGGCGCGCTGAACCGTCATGATTCCAGCATCACCAGCATGGAGAGCGTCATTTCGGAGCTCAAACGGGAGATCGGGAAATTAAAGGACCAGAATGATGACCTAGAGAACAGAAGCCGCCGACCAGAATCTGAGGATTATCGGGATCCCTGAAAGCGCAGAAAACGGCAAACCCACTACATTCATGGCTTCATTTTTTACCGAGGTGGAAGGGGGCATGATGTTTTTTTTGTCTGTATGTTTATCTTATTATTTTGTATTAATGGGTCCGTGGTAGTGTCAGCAATATCCTGTGGATGCTTTAACAGCAGTCAATTCCCTGTTTACCTCTGATTATGGTTAATTCAGTGCTGACCAGGAGTAATGACGATATTACAGTGAGCTGTATTAGTTGGAACACCAAGGGAGTTAATCACATTATCAAACGTAATAGAGTTTTATCCCATTTGAGAAGTTTTGATGTTAATATCGCTTTCCTTCAAGAAACCCATCTCGCGACCTCCGACCATAACAGATTATGCAAAGGGTGGGTGGGGCAATTATATCACTCCAATTATCAATGCAAGTCTAGGGGAGCTGCAATTCTTGTTAATAAGAATACTCCTTTTATTATGCAAACTATCACTGCAGACCACCGAGGGAGATATGTTGTGGTCACAGGTACCCTGTATAATATACCTATAATTTTGGCTAATGTATATGCGCCGAACGGGGATGATGCACAATTTTTGAAGACATTTTTATCCTCATTACCCAATTTAAACACACACAGGCTTAGTCTAGGGGGTGACTTTAATTGCATATGACATCCGGTATTAGACCGCTCCTCTAGCACATATATAACAAGATCAGCGAAGATTATTAATTCCTTCCTTCAAGTATATAATATGACTGATCCCTGGCATTTCCTGTACCCTGATGTAAGACATTATTCATTTTTCTCCCCTGTGCATCATTCCTACTCGCGCATTGATTATTTTTTAATTGATAGCAAGTTGTTGACCTCAGTCAGAGATTGCAGGTACAAAGGCATTGTCATTTCTGATCATGGGCCTGTAGTTTTGCAAATATCCTTCCCTAAGAAAGTTGCTCGACACCTGTGGCGCTTTAACAATGCTTCACTCAGTGATGAAGGGTTCGTTAACCACATAAACACACAAATAGATTTTTTCTTGTCCACGAATGATATGCCAGATGTTATGACTGTAAATATTCGATTGCTCCCACCCCTGAACTTTTAAAGGAGAGGTCAGCTCTGCAAACAGAGTTCGACTTGTTGACCACTCAACAGAGCAGCTACTGCTTCAGTCTCGCTCTAATCTGTATGAACACTCAGATAAGGCAGGCAAGGTTCTTGCCCAACAGATTAGGCAGTTCACAGCCTCTACCCTGATCACAAGTATCCGTAAATATGATGGTCAGATTTCTAATGATGAACAGGAGATAAATAATGAGTTTAAAGTATTCTAATCTTCCCTCTACACCTCTGAGGTGATCCATGACCCTTCTAGGCTGAAGTCGTTTTTTTCAGAGCATGGATCTACCGCAAATAAGTGAATCATTTATGGAGCAATTGGAAGAACCTCTGTCTCTGGTGGAAACTAGATCAGCTCTTTACAGTATGCAAAATGCTAAAGCTCCAGGACATCCTGATGGATTCGCGGTCGAATTCTTTAAGAGATTTGGAGATAAGTTGCTGCCAATTTTACTCACTGTTTTTGAGGAATCCTTTGCCAAGGGCCAACTTCCATCCACGTTCTCTCAGGCTTCTATCTCAGTTATATTGAAAAAGGGTAGGGATCCTCTTAGTTGTGGGTCTTACTGTCCGATATCACTCCTGAATGTGGACTGCAAATTGTTAGCTAAGATCTTAGCTCACCGCCTAGAAGCTACCCTACCTTCGATTATTTCTCCAGATCAAACTGGTTTTATAAAAAAACGCCTTTCTTTTTTTAATATTCGTCGGCTTTTAAATATTATGCAGAACATGGATCTCAATCAGCCACTACCCGAAATAATTATCTCTCTGGATGCTGAAAAAGTGTTTGATAGGGTCGAGGGGGGCTACCTTTTTCAGTGTCTAGAGAGATTTAAATCTGGTCCAAAATTCATATCATGGTTAAAATTGTTATATAAATCCCCAATGTTGTCAGTACGCACTAATAATATGGACTCCCAATATTTCCCGTTGCAACGTGGCACGAGGCAAGGATGCCCAATCTCACCCCTTTTATTCGCGATAGCTATTGAGCCTCTCGCAGCATCACTGCACTCTTCACCTGAGATTCCTGGCAAATTAAGGAGTGGAAAGGAACATAAGTTATCTTTATATACTGACGATTTATTGTTATATATCACTGACCCCCAGAATACTTTACCGCATATTATGACTACATTAGCAAGGCTCTACAGTGCGAGCATTTCACTCGCATTTGCCCCTAAAAAAATGTATGTGCGAACCGGGAAAATGATTTCGGCGCACAGTGTGCAAGCAAAGTTACCATCACAACCACAAGTTACCAGCCCTTTTCACACAGAGACGCCGCATTATCGCCGCAGCGGCGGTTCGCCAATTCTCCACCATTGTTTGTTCACACAGAGCCGAGCAGCTCCGGCTAAAAGACGAACCAGAGTATAATTCACACAGCAAGCCGGCGCCGCGGCTCCAAAAGAGGCGTGATGGTACACGTCATGATGATGACGTGTGTGTTTTTTTCAACATGTTTCCCGGTGTCTTCCTGTGTATCTAAACATGTACCTGCTGACTGTTTATAATCATATGGATTAAGGGTGTTACCAATTATTGGATTTGTTTTATCATCCAAACATCGACCGATTTTTTCAATAGCTTCCAGGTCATTTGACTCATTGACTTAAAATCAATGCCAAAATGTCTTCCTATATTGATTGAATGAGACACATTTGTTCTTATTGGATTTTAGTGGAATTTCTTTTTTTCATGAATATTTTAAAGAAAAGTCACCATTTTATCTGAAAACATCAGTCATTTTTTTCAATATCTTCCAGGTCAACTGACCCATTCACTCAAAGTGAATGCAGAAATGTCTCCCTATACTGGTTGAATAAGACACACATGTTTTTATTGGATTTTAGTGGAATTTCTTTTTTTTATGATTATTTTAAAGAAAAATCACCATTTTTCACGAAAACATCGGTGGTTTTTTTCATAAGCTTCCAGGTCATTTGACCCATTGACTCAAAATCAATGCCAAAATGTCTTCCTATATTGGCTGAATGAGACACACCTGGTTTTATTTGATCTTAGTGGAATTTCTATTTTTCATGATTAATCTAAAGAAAAGTCACCATTTTCACGAAAACATCAGTCGTATCAATATCTTCCAGGTCATTTGATACCAAAGTCAGACTTCTGCGAACAACGTGAGAATACTGAGATCAAAGTCAGAATTCTGAGCAAAAACTCTGGATTTTGAGATAATGTCGCAGTTCTGAGACTGATGTCAGAATTCTGAGATCAAAGTCAGAATTCAGAGATCAGTCAGAATTCTGAGATCAAAGTCAGAACTCGGAGAACAATGTCAAAATACTGATTGCAAAGTCAGAATACTAAGATCAAAGTCAGGAATCTGACATCAAAGTCAGAACTCAAAGAACAACATCAAAATGCTTATATCAAAGTCAGAACTCTGAGATCAAAGTCTGAATTCTGAGAACAAGATTAGAATACTTAGATCAAAAACGGAATTCTGACATCAAAGTCAGGACTCAGAGAACAATATCAAAATACTTATATCAAAGTCAGAAATCTGAGATCAAAGTCAGAACTGGGAGAAAAATATCAAAATACTAATATCAAAGTCAGGAATCTGACATCAAAGTCTGAACTCGGAGAACAAAATTAGAATACTTAGATCAAAGACGGAATTCTGACATCAAAGTCAGAACTCGGAGAAGAAAGTCAAAATTCAGAATTCTGACATCAAAGTCAGAAAAATCTGAGGTCAAAGTCAGAATTCTGACATTGAAATCAGAAGTCTGAGATCAAAGTCAGGAATCTGATATCAAAGTCAGGAATCTGACATCAAAGTCAGAACTTGGAGAACAATGTCAAAATACTTATATCAAAGTCAGAAATCTGAGATCAAAGTCTGAATTCTGAGAACAAGATTAGAATACTGACATCGCAGTCAGAAGTCTGAGATCAAAGTCAGAAATCTGATATCAAAGTCAGGAATATGAAATCAAAGTCAGAAATCTGAGATCAAAGTCTGAATTCTGAGAACAAGATTAGAATAGTTAGATCAAAGATGGAATTCTGACATCAAAGTCAGGACTTGGAGAACAATATCAAAATACTTATATCAAAGTCAGAAATCTGACATCAAAGTCAGAACTCGGAGAACAATATCAAAATACTTATATCAAAGTCACAAATCTCAGAGAACAATATCAAAATACTTATATCAAAATCAGAATTCTGACATCGAAGTCAGAAGTCTGAGATCAAAGTCAGAAATCTGATATCAAAGTCAGGAATATGAAATCGAAGTCAGAAATCTGAGATCAAATTCAGAAATCTGAGATCAAAGTAAAAAATCTGAGATCAAAGTCAAAAGTCTGAGATCAAAGTCTGAATTCTGAGAACAAGATTAGAATACTTAGATCAAAGACGGAATTCTGACATCAAAGTCAGAACTCGGAGAACAATATCAAAATACTTATATCAAAGTCAGAAATCTGACATCAAAGTCAGAAATCTGAGATCAAATTCTGAATTCTGACATCGAAGTCAGAAGTCTAAGATCAAAGTCAGAAATCTGATATCAAAGTCAGGAATATGAAATCAAAGTCAGAAATCTGAGATCAAAGTCTGAATTCTGAGAACAAGATTAGAATACTTAGATCAAAGATGGAATTCTGACATCAAAGTCAGGACTTGGAGAACAATATCAAAATACTTATATCAAAGTCAGAAATCTGAGATCAAAGTCAGAATTCTGAGATCAAAGACAGAATTCTGACATCGAAGTCAGAAATCTGAGATCAAAGTCAGAAATCTAATATCGAAGTCAGGAATATGAAATCAAAGTCAGAAATCTGAGATCAAAGTCAGAAATCTGAGATCAAAGTCAGAATTCTGACATCAAAGTCAGAAGTCTGAGATCAAAGTACAAAAGTCTGAGATCAACGTCTGAATTCTGAGAACAAGATTAGAATACTTAGATCAAAGACGGAATTCTGACATCAAAGTCAGGACGCGGAGAACAATATCAAAATACTTAATCAAAGTCAGAAATCTGACATCAAAGTCAAATCTGATATCAAAGTCAGGAATATGAAATCAAAGTCAGAAATCTGAGATCAAAGTAAAAAAATCTGACATCAAAGTCAAAAATCTGAGATCAAAGTCAGAAGTCTGATATCAAAGTCAAAAATCTGATATCAAAGTCAGGAATCTGAGACCAAAGTCAGAAATCTGAGATCAAAGTAACAAATCTGAGATCAAAGTCAGAAGTCTGAGATCAAAGTCAAAAATCTGATATCAAAGTCAGGAATATGAAATCAGAGTCAGAAATCTGAGATCAAAGTCAGAAATCTGAGACCAAAGTCAAAAGTCTGAGATCAAAGTCAAAAGTCTGAATTCTGAGAACAAGATTAGAATGCTTAGATCAAAAACGAATCCTGACATCAAAGTCAGGACTCGGAGAACAATATCAAAATACTTATATCAAAGTCAGAAATCTGAGATCAAAGTCAGAAATCTGAGCTCAAACACAGAATTCTGACATCGAAGTCAGAAGTCTGAGATCAAAGTCAGAAATCTGATATCAAAGTCAGGAATATGAAATCAGAGTCAGAAATCTGAGATCAAAGTCAGAAATCTGAGATCAAAGTAAAAAATCTGAGATCAAAGTCAAAAGTCTGAGATCAAAGTCTGAATTCTGAGAGCAAGATTAGAATACTTAGATCAAAGACGGAAATCTGACATCAAAGTCAGGACTCGGAGAACAATATCAAAATACTTACATCAAAATCAGAAATCTGACATCAAAGTCAGAAATATGAGATCAAAGTCAGAATTCCGACATCGAAGTCAGAAGCCTGAGATCAAAGTTAGAAATCTGATATCAAAGTCAGGAATATGAAATCAAAGTCAGAAATCTAATATCGAAGTCAGGAATATGAAATCAAAGTCAGAAATCTGAGATCAAAGTCAGAAATCTGACATCAAAGTCAGAAATCTGAGATCAAAGACAGAATTCTGACATCGAAGTCAGAAGTCTGAGATCAAAGTCAAATCTGATATCAAAGTCAGGAATATGAAATCAAAGTCAGAAATCTGAGATCAAAGTCAGAAATCTGATATCAAAGTCAGAAATCTGAGATCAAAGTCAGAATTCTGACATCAAAGTCAGAAATCTGAGATCAAAGTCAAAAATCTGACATCAAAGTCAAAAATCTGACATCAAAGTCAGAAGTCTGAGATCAAAGTCAAAAATCTGATATCAAAGTCAGGAATATGAAATCAGAGTCAGAAATCTGAGATCAAAGTCAGAAATCTGAGACCAAAGTCAGAAATCTGAGATCAAAGTCAGAAGCCTGAGATCAAAGTTAGAAATCTGATATCAAAGTCAGGAATATGAAATCAAAGTCAGAAATCTAATATCGAAGTCAGGAATATGAAATCAAAGTCAGAAATCTGAGATCAAAGTCAGAATTCTGACATCAAAGTCAGAAGTCTGAGATCAAAGTCAGAAATCTGATAACAAAGTCAGGAATATGAAATCAAAGTCAGAAATCTGAGATCAGTCAGAAATCTGAGATCAAAGTATAAAATCTGAGATCAAATTCAAAAGTCTGAGATCAACGTCTGAATTCTGAGAACAAGATTAGAATACTTAGATCAAAGACGGAATTCTGACGTCAAAGTCAGGACGCGGAGAACAATATCAAAATACTTAATCAAAGTCAGAAATCTGACATCAAAGTCAGAAATCTGAGATCAAAGACAGAATTCTGACATCGAAGTCAGAAGTCTGAGATCAAAGTCAAATCTGATATCAAAGTCAGGAATATGAAATCAAAGTCAGAAATCTGAGATCAAAGTCAGAAATCTGATATCAAAGTCAGAAATCTGAGATCAAAGTCAGAATTCTGACATCAAAGTCAGAAATCTGAGATCAAAGTCAAAAATCTGACATCAAAGTCAAAAATCTGACATCAAAGTCAGAAGTCTGAGATCAAAGTCAAAAATCTGATATCAAAGTCAGGAATATGAAATCAGAGTCAGAAATCTGAGATCAAAGTCAGAAATCTGAGACCAAAGTCAGAAATCTGAGATCAAAGTCAAAAGTCTGAGATCAAAGTCAAAAGTCTGAATTCTGAGAACAAGATTAGAATGCTTAGCTCAAAAACGAATTCAGACATCAAAGTCAGGACTCGGAGAACAATATCAAAATACTTATATCAAAGTCAGAAATCTGAGATCAAAGTCAGAAATCTGAGATCAAAGACAGAATTCTGACATCGAAGTCAGAAGTCTGAGATCAAAGTCAGAAATCTGATATCAAAGTCAGGAATATGAAATCAGAGTCAGAAATCTGAGATCAAAGTCAGAAATCTGAGATCAAAGTAAAAAATCTGAGATCAAAGTCAAAAGTCTGAGATCAAAGTCTGATTTCTGAGAACAAGATTAGAATACTTAGATCAAAGACGGAAATCTGACATCAAAGTCAGGACTCGGAGAACAATATCAGAACACTTATATCAAAATCAGAAATCTGACATCAAAGTCAGAAATCTGAGATCAAAGTCAGAATTCCGACATCGAAGTCAGAAGCCTGAGATCAAAGTTAGAAATCTGATATCAAAGTCAGGAATATGAAATCAAAGTCAGAAATCTGAGGTCAATCAGAAATCTGAGATCAAAGTCAAAAGTCTGAGATCAAAGTCTGAATTCTGAGAACAAGATTAGAATACTTAGATCAAAGACGGGATTCTGACATCAAAGTCAGGACTCGGAGAACAATATCAAAATACTTAATCAAAGTCAGAAATCTGACATCAAAGTCAGAAATCTGAGATCAAAGACATAATTCTGACATCGAAGTCAGAAGTCTGAGATCAAAGTCAAATCTGATATCAAAGTCAGGAATATGAAATCAAAGTCAGAAATCTGAGATCAAAGTCAGAAATCTGACATCAAAGTCAAAAATCTGACATCAAAGTCAGAAATCTGATATCAAAGTCAGAAATCTGATATCAAAGTAAAAAATCTGACATCAAAGTAAAAAATCTGATATCAACGTCAGAAATATGATATCAAAGTCAGGATTATGAAATCAAAGTCAGAAATCTGAGATCAAAGTCTGAATTCTGAGAACAAGATTAGAATACTTAGATCAAAGACGGAATTCTGACATCAAAGTCAGAACTCGGAGATCAGAGTCAGAAATCTGATATCAAAGTCAGGAATATGAAATCAAAGTCAGAAATCTGAGATCAAAGTCTGAATTCTGAGAACAAGATTAGAATACTTAGATCAAAGACGGAATTCTGACATCAAAGTCAGAACTCGGAGATCAAAGTCAAAAATCTGAGATCAAAGTCAAAAGTCTGAATTCTGAGAACAAGATTAGAATACTTAGATCAAAGACGGAATTCTGACATCAAAGTCAGGACTCGGAGAACAATATCAAAATACTTAATTTTAAAGTCAGAAATCTGACATCAAAGTCAGAAATCTGAGATCAAAGTCAGGAATATGAAATCAAAGTCAGAAATGTGAGATCAAAGTCAGAACTTGTGGAACAATATCAAAATAGTTATATCAAAGTCAGAAATCTGAAATCAAAGTCAGAACTCGGAGAACAATATCAAAACACATATCAAAGTCAGAAATGTGAGATCAAAGTCAAAAATATGATATCAAAGTCAGAAATCTGAGCTCAAAGTCAGAAATCTGAGAACAAAATTAGAATACTTAGATCAAAGCCATAATTCTGACATCAAAGTCAAAAGTCTGATATCAAAGTCAGAATTCTGAGATCAAAGTCAGAAATCTGAGATCAATGTAAGAAGTCTGAACTCAAAATGAGAAATCTGAGACCAAAATTAGAATACTTGGATCAAAGACGGACTTCTGACATCAATTTAGATGAAAGTCAGAAATGTGAGATGAAAGTCAGAAATGTGAGATCAAAGTCAGAACTTGTGGAACAATATCAAAATACTTATATCAAAGTCAGAAATCTGAAATCAAAGTCAGAACTCGGAGAACAATATCAAAACACATATCAAAGTCAGAAATGTGAGATCAAAGTCAGAAATCTGAGATCAAAGTCAAAAATATGATATCAAAGTCAGAAATCTGAGCTCAAAGTCAGAAATCTGAGAACAAAATTAGAATACTTAGATCAAAGCCATAATTCTGACATCAAAGTCAAAAGTCTGATATCAAAGTCAGAATTCTGAGATCAAAGTCAGAAATCTGAGATCAATGTAAGAAGTCTGAGCTCAAAGTGAGAAATCTGAGACCAAAATTAGAATACTTGGATCAAAGACGGACTTCTGACATCAAAGTCAGAACTCGGAGAAGAACGTCAAAATACTGATATCAAACTCAGAATACTGAGATCAAAGTCAGGAATCTGAGATCAATGTCTGAATTCTGAGAACGAAATTAGGATACTTAGATCAAAAACGGAATTCTGACATCAAAGTCAGAACTCGGTGAAGAACTTCAAAATACGTATGTCAAAGTCAGAAATCTGAGATTAAAGTCAGAAGTCTTAGATGAAAGTCGGAAATCTGAGATCAAAGTCAGAACTCGGAGAACAATATCAAAATACTGATATCAAAGTCAGGAATCTGAGATCAAACTCAGATCTCAGAGAACAATGTCAAAATACTGATATCAAAGTCCGAATACTAAGATCAAAGTCAGGAATCGGACATCAAAGTCTGAATTCTGAGAACAAAATTAGACTACTTAGATCAAAGACGGAATTCTGACATCAAAGTCAGAACTCTGAGAACAATATCAAAATATGTATATCAAAGTCAGAAATCTGAGATCAAAGTAAGAAGTCTGAGATCAAAGTAAGAAATCTGAGATCAAAGTCAGAAATCTGAGATCAAAGTCAGAAATCTGAGATCAAAGTAAAAGGTATGAGATCAAAGTCAGAACTCGGAGAACAATATCAAAATATTCATATCAAATTCAGAATTTTGACATCAAAGTCAGAACTTTGAGAACAATATTAGAATACTTATATCAAAGACGGAATTCTGACATCAAAGTCAGAACTCGGAGAAGAACGTCAAAATACTGACATCAAAGTCAGAATACTAAGATCAATGTCAGAAATCTGAGATCAAAGTCAGAATTCAGAGACCAAAGTCAGAATTCTGACATCAAAGAGAGAGCTCTGAGAAGAATGTTAAATAACTAAGATCAAAGTCATAATCTGAGATCAAAGTCAGAATTGAGAGACCAAAGTCTGAATTCTGAGAACAACATCAGAGTCAAAGTCAGAATTATGAGAAAAAAGTATGAAATTTGAGATAATGTCACAGTTCTGAGACTGATGTAAGCAAGTCAAAATTCCCAACAACTTCAGGGTTTTGAGAAAAAGTCAGAATTCCCAAAACAGTCAGAATTCCCCAAAAACTCAGAATTCCCAACAACTTCAGGATTTTGAGAAAAAGTCAGAATTCCCTCCAAAAATTCACAATTCCCTAAAAAGTTAGTATTCCCCAAAAAGTCAGAATTTTGAGACAAAAGTCAGAATTCCCAACAACTTCAGGTTTTTGAGACAAAAGTCAGAATTCCCAACAACTTCAGGTTTTTGAGAAAAAAAAAAACAGAATTCCAAAATAAGTCAGAATTTTAAAAGAACTGCCAGAAATCTAACAACAAGCAGAATTTGGAAGAAAAACTCTAAATTCAATTATTCAGGGAGCACCCATTAGCTCAGTTGGTAGAGCGGGCGTTCCATGTGCAGAGGCCATGTCCTCACTGCAGTGGCCCAAAGTCAGAATTCTCAGAAAAAAAATCAGAATTACCAAAAAAGTCTGAATAAAAAAAATCATGAGTCAAAATTCCCAGAAAACTCTATGAAAAAGTCAGAATTCCTGAAAAAAGTCAGAATTCTAAAAAACAGTCAGAATTGCCCCAAAAGGTCAAAATTCCCCCAGGAAGTCAGAATCTTGAGAGAGAGAAAAAATCAGAATTCCCAACAACTGCAGGATTTTGAGAAAAGTCAGAATACCAAAATAAGTCAGAATTCCTATCCTGGTTGATCCCCGTTTTATTCAATAGCTTCCAGGTCATTTGACCCATTGACTCAAAATGAATGCCAAAATGTCTCACTATACTGGTTGAAAGAGACACACCTATTTTTATTGGATTTTAGTGTAATGTCTTTTTTCAAGAATATTTAAAGAAAAATCATAATTTTTCATGAATTAATTGGCCGACAGTCAGAGTTCCCAAACCAGTCAGAATTCCCAAAACAGTCAGTATTGCCAGAATAGTCAGAATTCCCCCCAAAAAGTCAGAATTCTAAGAAGAAAAAACAGAATTTCTAAATCAGTCAGAATAAAAATTCAGAAGTCAGAATTCCCCCCCAAAAATCTGAATTCCCAAAACAGCCAGAATTCCCACATGAGTCAGAATTTTGAGAAAAAAGTTCAGAGGTCAGAATGCGAAGAAAAAGTCAGAATTCCCAGAATAGTCAGAATTCCCCCAAAAGTCAGAATTCTAAGAAGAAAAAGCAGAATTTCCAAATAAATCAGAATTTTTAGAAAAAGGTCAGAAGTCAGAATGCAAAGAAAAAGTCAGAATTTTTAGAAAAAAGGTCAGAAGTCAGAATGCAAAGAAAAAGTCAGAATTCCCAAAAAAGTCAGCATTCCAAGAAAAAGTCAGAATTCCCGAAAAGAGGCAGAATTCCCAACAACTTCCGAATTCTAAGAAAAAGTCAGAATTTGGAAAAAAAGTCAGAATTCGGAGAAATGTTATAGAATCGAATGTTGGGACATGTCGCGGAATGGAATGTTTTGGGGTCTAATGGAATGGAATGTTGGGAAGTGTCTCAGATTGGAATGTTCAGTGGTCTAATGGAATGGAATGTTGGGATGAGTAATGGAATGGAATGTTGAAAAGTGTCATGAAATGGAATGTTTGAGAGTGTTATGGAATGGATTGTAGGGAGATCTAATGGAGTGGAATGTTGGGACATGTAATGGACTCAAATGTTGGGAATTGTCATTGAATGGAATGTTGGTACATGTCACAGAATGGAATATTTGGAGGTATAATGATATAGAATGTTGGGACGTGTCATGTAATGGAATGTTTAAGAGTGTCATGGAATGGAATGTTGGGACGTGTAGTGGAATGGAATGTTGATATCGGTCCAAGGGTGGAATTTTCAGAAGTGTCATGGAATGGAATGTTGGGAAATGTCATGGAATGGAATGTTGGGATGTGTTGCAGAATGGAATGTTCGGAGGTCTAATGGAATGGAAAGTTGGGACGTGTAATGGAATGGAATGTTGGGATCAGTCCAAGGTTGGAATATTCAGAAGTATCATGGAATGAATTGGGGAGTGTATTTGAATGGAATGTTGGGACGTGTTGCGGAACGGAATGCTCGATGGTCTAATGGAATGGAATTTTGGGATCAGTCCAAGGTTGGAATATTCAGAAGTATCATGGAATGGAATGTTGGGACGTGTAATTTAATGTAATATTTGAAAGTCTCATGGAATGGAATGTTTGGAAGTGTCATGGAATGAATTGGAGAGTGTATCTGAATGGAATGTTGGGACAAGTAATGGAATGGAATGTTGGGAAGTGTCGTGGATTGGAATGTCGGGACGTATCGTGGAATGGAATGTTTGGACGTTTTGTATAATGGAATATTGTGCAGGGTCATGGAATGGAATTCTTTGAAGTGTTATGTATGGAATGTTGGAATGTGTCATGGGATGGAATGTTTGGACATGTCATTAATGGAATTTTCGGATGTCTCATAGAATGCAATGTTGGGACATTCCATTCCATTCTATGACATGTTCCAACATTCCATTTGGGAGTTCTCCGAACATTCCATTCTATAACATGTCCTGAAATTCCATTCCATGACACTGCCAAACATTCCATTCCATGACATATTCCCTTCCGCAACACTTCCCACCATTCTATTCCATGACACTTACCAACAACATCCATTCAATGACATGTTCCAACATTCAATTGGAGGACATCTCCGAAATTCCAGTCTATGCCATGTCTGAACATTCCATTCCGTGACACTTACCAACATTTAATTTTACTACATCACCAACATTTCATTCCCTGACACTTGCAAACATTCTGTTTCATGAGACTTCCACTCTTTCCATTCTCTGACACTACCCAATATTCCATTCCATGACCCTGCTCAACATTCCCTTCCATGACACATCTCAAAATTCTATTCCATGATGCATCCCAACATTCCTTTCTGTCATCATTCAATCATCTATTCAGCCCTGTAGTCAGTGAGACAGAGGAAAGTTTTCAACATGAGAAAAAAACAGAAAATTGTGTGTGTCTGTTTATGTGTTACAAATAAACGCCCCAGAAAATACCTGCGCATAGACACAAAAGCATGAACATCATATACTGAAATGCAGAGGGAAATGGATTCAGTTCAAAGTATGAAACATACACACATGCTCAACAAAACACATTTGCCTTATATTTTTCTCTCACAGAGGGCTCACACACATACAGAACTAGTCACAGGTGGCACACTGTAATATAAACAAGAAGCCGAGCTGTTTGAGCAGAAATAGTAATTATCTACAGATCAAATTCTCCACTGTGAAAGCAACACACAGGGAGAATCAGATACTCTTTTACAGACACAATAGAGAGATAATGAAAGTAGCCTTGTTCATATTGTAGCTGAGTCTTGTTTAATCCTAAAACTATCAGGGGTATTCTGCCACCACATTGTTGTGAAAAGGGAAGGATTTTTAAAAGCACAACTGCCTCATGTCTGTGAAGGAGATGGTATCAGTTTATGTACTGTAAAGCTGTTTTTATAGCTAATGAAAAATGTTTGCGACGGCCAAATTTGGTTTGTGGTGTGTTAAGAGTTTATAATAATTAATTTAACATTAGGTTGAGGGTTTAAAGGTCTTGCTGTGTATGTGTGTGCACAAACCATTCTCACACCCAACTCATCAAATACAGCAGCTTAGTCAATGGTCTTAAGCTTCAAACTATGATGCTCTACCTACCCTTGTAGTGTCAAGTTTGCATGCGAAGGGCTTGGTGGTCAATTTTATCAATAATATATAATATGCAATGTCTGGTTAGACTTGGTGCTTGGTGACAAAGAGTTAACATATTATGACTTTTGGTTAGGCTTAGCCTCCATAAGTACTTGGTTAGGTTAAGGCTGCAAAACTACTTTGTTATGTTTAGGCTGTAAACTACTTGCTTAGGTTTAGTCTGCAAAACTACTTGGCTAGGTTAGGCTGCAAACTACTTGGTTAAGATTAGGCTCCAAAACTATTTGGTTAGGTTTAAGTTCCAAAACTACTGTGCTCATGTAGCTCAAAGTTTTAAGGAAATTAGAATGCCTTTACTTTACAATATAAAAAGAGGGATCCCTATACGGCAGCCTGATGTTTCTGAGAGTGACTGTGGCTGAAGCTGGTCCAAGTGTGCCGGATGGTGTTAATTACAGCAGCCAGCAGACCTTGACTTTCTCACCCAACAGGTGCTGATATAAAATGATGACATGGCCCCTGATTAAGATCTCATTAAGATGAACTGCAGTGTTGGATATGGTGGCATGCTGAAAAGCTATGATACTGAGTCATCCTGTTTGAGAAAACTGAAGAAACCATTGTCTGGATAGCATTTTGGTTCTGATTCATTTAAATTTTATTAGAACCATATATCAGTTTCAACACAATCTCCAATTGTTTTAATTAGAACAGGAGGTAGAATAAACCTTCAAAATAAGACAAATAAGATCAAAATCTCTCCAATTTCACAAAAATAAAAGTTTTTATAGAACATAGAATTGTTAAGTCATCATCTAAACCAATAAGATGTTACATCAGATGAGAGCCAGGCACTTTATATCATGCCCTGGGTCTTGCAGTGTGTGGAGAGCACGTTCCCTAGAAGCCTGGAGCACTTCCATTGTGTCGATTGGATATGCAGCATTTTTCTCTTGCATTTGTTTTTGGGGTTTGTGTGTTTTTGACTTTGCATCATTTCTGCATTCGCATGTTTTTCCTGATTGAAGGGTTTTTGGCTGTTATAGCACATTTGTTTAATATGTTGTGTTTTGTGTATTTGCAGCGTGTTTCCTAAATTTGCTCATGTTTCATATATTTCCAAGTATTTCTTAAGTTGCAGTGTGTTTGCCTTTGTTGGCCACTTCAGTTATCTGCAAAGATAAATGTTCAACATACACATACAATATCGCTATTAATGGACATTATAAGAAACCCATTAAAGAGCTTAGTTAGTAACTCTAAACTCCACTGACAAATCAGAACTTATGGCGGCTTGTTACGCTTTATTTTTCTTTTTTAATGTATCATTATTATTGCAGTAAAACCCCATGAAACTGTCATTTGTCTCTGCCTGTTGTCCATGCATAGAGTGGAGATGATATTCTGCATGACTTCTACTTTTTCTGACCAATCAAAACATCTTAGAATAGGTTACTCCAAGGTTTAGGAACAAGTGTAAGTGACTCTACGAAGGCAGGTTCTGCATCTATATGTGCCTCTCCATCACCTATTTTCCCCATCCAATGGGACAGGGGGACAATAGGAAAAACCTGAGACTTTACCTAACGAAGGACCTCATTTCAATTTCAGTACCCTCAGACCAAAAATCTGGAGCAAGATCCTTGCTCATAAAGTTTAGTTGTGGAAAACAGTGAAAAGATGAATTTTATAGTTTTGTGGTAGGTGCCCTATATGTGTAAGCCTTTGTTACACAATGCTCATCATTTACAGTTTGAACATAGTGCAGAAGTCTAAATTTTCTACCCCCTTCTTACACTCACAGCCGGACACGCATGTGGGAATCACCTACAGACTGACATGTCTGCAGACTCTCTGCACCACAGACCGACAGACAGGCACATCCAGCTGTTTTGCTTCCATCAGAAAGTCAGGAGCAACAGTGATTCCAGCTGGAGTCGAATTGATTGAGGCATTCAGCTAGAAAAATAGTAAAGAACCATTTCATCCTTTTCACACACACACATACACAAACACAGAGACACACACAGAGTGCATGCAGTGCTTTGGGGCTAGACATGGCAGGGAAGCGAGCACCTTCAGTACCTGCACTGCAGGAAATCTCTTTTAATCAAAAGAGGTGTCAAAATCTTACACACTATCAGGCTCTGACCGTGGGAATGCAGCTGGTGAATGTGTGTGGAGATGTCTGTGTGTATAGGTATCTCTCTGTCTGACAGAAGGTGATGATGTGTTGCTTTGAAGATAATTGTTTCTCCTTTTTTTCTCCATGTTTTCACATCGGTCATCACACAGTCACCAAGATTACAGTCAGCTTCAAAAGTTTACACAGTGTGCCTTTACTTTTTGTATCTACACTGTAAGACTTAAATGTAAATTTACAGTAAAATCTCAACAGTATTATGCTGTATTAATGCCTTACAGTGTCATACTGTAAACTGCAAGGCAATCTGGGAAAAAGAGAACATGATTACAGCACTTTAAGAGAGTACCATTATTTACAGGAATGTACTGTAATTTTACTGTAAACAGCTGAGCATCTTGGGAAGGTGAAAAAAGTGTGGGAGCTCATTTAAAAATTAACTGATGAGACAGGAGCTTTTTATTTTCTGGCAAAAGTTGGTTTTACAGTGTGTAGCAGTCCAATAGTTTGACTTGCTATTTTTATTTGTTTGGGCTGATTTTCCTCATGACTTATCGCAGGGGATTCAGAGCACCTGTGCACAGGTGTGGAGACTGACTCCTGATTTGAGGAGTGGAAGCAGCTTGGGGCATTTCCCTCCCAGCCAATCTGGGTGTGACAACACCCTGATTGAAAGGCTTAAAAGAGGTGGGAAATGGCACACCAGTGGCTCTCACCCTCATACTGAATCTGCCCCTGGCCATGCTGAATCACTCCCTGAATTACCAAGAACCTCATTCCCCTTAGATTGTCAGCCATGACTCTGGTCTATTTGGGCCCTGTTTTCTGTTTCTGGGCTGACCACATCTTTAGTGAGGAAACTTTGTTTTTTTGGGAACCCTTTAAAACCCAGGCCTCTTTACACCTTCAGTTTACTATTTCATTTCCCTGTAATTCTTAATTACAGCATATTACTGTAAAAAATACAGTAATTTACCGACAAATATGGAAACAATATTGTGCTGTAAATTTACAAGAATACAGTAATGAACTGTAAATTAATTTCTAGTAATATACTGTAATTCTAAAATACAATATATTACTGTAAAAAATACTGTACTTTGTTGGTGAAGCTGCTGCCAGTAAATTACTGTACATTTACAGTGTATTCAAAAAAGAAAGCAGCGAAAACACACACAGCCAAATCTCCTCTTGGACAGCATTACGAGTGAGTTCTTTTTTTATGTAATTCAAAATATCACAGCTCCGAATTATCATTTTGGGGACATAATTAAATTTTAAGATGTATATTTCAGACCTGTTCGGTAAGGAAAATTAATATAATAGCCTATCATCAGGACAAATTAGCTTATTTAACATAGAGGTCAGTTAATCAATGTAGCAGCTTATACAGTATATCATCAAACTTGATTTAATGAACCATTTGATACTGCATTTTATGCAATTGCAGTTATAGTTTTGGAGTATTGAAATGGGAATTTAATACATAGTCTGACATATAAGACATAGACTGTGGGTATAACCACGACATTAGCCTATATCAGGAGGCTAATGGGATACCTTTTTTAAATCCTCACCACAACAGGAAATAACAATAATAACCTCAGAGCTCACAAAATTGAGCTGTTACACTCCTGAACGAGCTGTTACACTCCTGAACGAGCTGTTACACTCCTGAACTCCACCCCCCTCCCACACTGATGCCCCCCTTTCAACTTTGGTTGAAGTGTAAACATGTGAATGTTTCCTGTTAATGCATCAAGTGAAGGTTTATGAGAGATCTAACCCTGTTAACATGGAGCGATAGCAGAGCTAACAACAAATGAGCTGACGTCATGCTGGACCATCCAGGCTAGCCTCTCTTTCATTAATTGCAGCCTCTCATTCAGTTTTTACTTTAAATATTCTAAGACAAATAATAATTAAACAACACATACATTGTTAGCACAGAAGAAAACTATACTACAGCTCCCATGGAGGCCTTATGGGAAATGGTGTTTGTAGGCTGCTAAAACATAAAAGTATTGAATAGCCAACAACATATTATCCAAACATACAGAGTGAGCCACCTGACATAATGTTGAGAGAGGCTCTGTTCCAAGACTAGATTAAACAATTTGTTACAAATGTCGAGATAATTTTGAATGACGGTTTCTTCCTGTAATGTTTTATGAGCTGAGCACTAGCTAAAGGCATGAGACCTGTCCAGTGATAAAAGAAGCTTCTAATTGCTCCTGCTGCCTGAACAGGTTCTTCAGTGTGACATCCTTAAAATGCGCTGGTTTGTGTTTTGGATGTATAGCAATCTGCAGAGATAAGATTAATCTCTTCTTTCCATTTGTATAGAAATTATAATAATAAACAATTCCTAATACCGCAGGAATGATGTTTGTTTGTGTTTTGAAGGGTATTTGGATAAATTATGGTGATTTGTTAATCTCCCATTTTCTAAGTCAGTGGTAGTGGAGATGACCCAACACTGCTGAATGACTATGAATAATATTAAACAATATGAGGTTACGTGCCAACCACATTTTGTTTTGTACACCCATACACATCCACACAAATATTCTGTTTTCAGTTGGTGGTTAGCTATTTAAAAAACATTAATTTCCTTCTCATTTAGAAGATAATTGTGATTCACAGCAGCAGTTACCATGTAGAAATAATGAGGTGCTGTTATCAGAAAATCAGGCGACAAGCATGAGCACACACACAACTGACACAGTGAGAATCAGTCACATTAGCACACATAGTTCTGTTTAAACTCAGTGCCACAAAAACAAACGCAGAGGTACACATTCGCAGGGAAGTTTTTGAAATGTGCTTCGAGCAAAATATATTTAATAAAATGTTTGATTACCCATCTCACACAGAAAACACATTTTTACAGAGAACACTACACTTTAATACAGGCCAATATTCTGCACATAGGCACAGCAGGTGAATAATTAAGATAGCAGAAAACAGACACACACACACTAACTCCTCACGTTTTTCTTCACACAGCCTCTCTTTTCTTTATTAAAGGCTCATTAACTTCACAACTCCCATTGATTAATGGCTGCACACTTAAGTTTGTTATGCACCCTTGCACCTTGTATACGTGTAAGCAGAAACGTGTGTGTTTTATTTGTGTTTGGCTTCTCCCGCTCATGTAATGATGCGAAGAAAGAGAGAGATCAATAAAGTAGAGTAGTGCTGTTGGAGTAGTTAACACAGTGTTTTACATAAAAATAGCTCCAGCTCCCAGTCTACTGAGACAGAGCAGGACGAAATTTCAACACAGCACTGCCAACAGCCTTGTGTGTTGCAGATGTGTCTGGTGGAAGAAGTGTTCAGATCCTTTACCTAAGTAGCAGTAGCAAACCCACAATGTAAAAGTACTCCATTGCATGTATATGTTGTGTGTTCAAAACCTACTTAAGTGAAAGTACAGAAGCATTATCAGCTTTCCTGCGGTGAAATACTTCTTTAAGAAGAGCGCTGGAGCAGAATCACTTAATATCCACCACTTGCTGTGATACATTATTTTGCGGTCTCTTCATTGTCATTGTCATTTGATCTGCCATACTTCCCATTATAGCATTGAATGTATAGTGAGTAAAGAGATAACGGCATCACTCTAAATTTGTAGTGAGAATGTTTCACTTATACAACATTATCTGATAATGTTCAGCTTACTAATCATGTTCAACTTACTTTAGAGCAGGCAAACACACTGTTTAATAAATATGTGAGCACTTTTGGCTGGCTCAAGTTTTTGATTTTGAAAAAGCACAATTAAAAAACACCCTCCAAATTGTGTAAATGCAGTACTGCTTTTAATACAGTGACATATAATCTGCTTTGGCATATGGAGTAATCCAAGGTTTGACAGGCCTGCTGTGCCTGGCTACAGTTGCTAGGCTATGATTGGACAATAGTTGTTTGTGAAAAATGATTACATAGACTGACCGCAAAAGCAGTTTATCACAACCCATGTTGATGTTTCTTGTTAGACACGACCTCTAGTGGCTATAGTAATTATTACAGAGGCAAAACAGGAAGTCAGAAGAATTGGTATAAAGATTGTCATGTCTGCTTAAGGAGGAGGTTGGGGACGGATGGTCGGGCTAAACAATCACAGGACTTTGGAGATGCAGTTTGTGTCCAGGATGAAACCAAAAGTCAACGGTGAGTTATTTTAACTTATCAACGTAGTAAAGTGACGTCATGTGCATAACTTAACTGTGGTTACATATGGAATGTAGGTACGTTTGTAGCTGAAGTTGCGTAAGTAACATGGTTAATATAACCCAAACCAAAATGTATTCATGAACCTAACCAAATACTTTTAGTGCTTCAATAGTTGAAATTAGTTTACGTGCATTAGAGATTGTTTATGCAACAAGATATTTAACATCAACTTTGATACAAGAATAATTATTTACATCAGTTTTAAGGGGTTTATCCTATAACGATGAGGTGTAAAACACTCCCACTTAAACCATTAATTTTAGAATCAAAACTACTTGCTGATCCTTGTTTGTTCTCAGATATTACTCAGTATAAAGCATGTGTGGGAGTGAGCTAAATTTATCACCAAAGACATCATGACAGCTTCATATTGAACACTTTGACTTTGTTGTTGCTTTGAGCTGTCAAGTGGTTCTGACAGTTTCTCCCATGTGACATAATTCCACCTTCCAAAGCTGTCAGCTGTGCCCTATTCAACAAGCTGACTGCCATCCACACAATTACCACCACTTGTTAACAAATCAATTAAGTCTAAGCACAGGTGGTCAATTTAAGAGTTGCATATTGAAACCTGCTGCTAAACTACTCTGTGTGGGTTAATATATAGTCCATCAGTGTAATTTTGATTAATACTATCACATCAAGAATTAAGCTCACCCATTGTTTATGAAAATTAAAATAGGAATACATCAAATGAATAAAAATATGAACTTTGTACTTACAGATGTTTCTCCTTTCATATGACCTGTTTGCCTCTGCGTTACCATGGTGCTAAAAGGGGGGGCTGCACTTGATAACTGTAGACACTAGGTGGCAGCAGAGTGCTTGAATCCTGATGATGAAAGTAAAAAAGGACAAAACTTAAAAGTTAAAGTTGTAAGGACTATGGCTGTTGGTAGCTGTTGTTGATTTTGTTCAAATATGCCAAATTGTAATTTTATGGGTTATTGTTCTTGAAACGATGGGGCTAAACTAGCTAATATGTGCTAACGGCAATTGCCACTTGTTGCCATAGCAACGGTAAACATCATGAATACTGTAAAGTGAAGATTCAGGCTACATTGTAAATACAGATAAGATCCCTTGTATTTAGCACAGTATGCAAGGCTCTTGCACTCAGTTTGACAATGCACCTTGTGGGGGCTGGAAGACCTGTTGGACAATGGCCCATTAAGTGAACAAAAAAGTCCTAAATGCTAATTAGGTATGTAGTCACAGTAGCCCTCTGCTGGCCCGGCCCTGCTGCTGCTGTCTGCTACACACACACACACACACAGAATGTGAAGAAATAAAATATTTAATTTTGAGGGGAAAACCCCTCTCCCCTCCTTACTACATTTCACAAGGTCAAACAATTCTTTGTTTGAGTCTTACTTGTGTGTTATGTCTTTGATTCTTATTCTATTTTTACGTGTTGTTAAGCAATGAAGGACATTGAAATCTAGAATTGTAAGAAATGCTCTATTTAACTGGAGGAGGAGCACTGTGGTGTGTCTCTGTGTGCGTAATGTGGTGGGCGGATCTCAGTCCTCTGATCAGACCGACCAGGTCATAAGAACTACCATTCTGATTAATAGGGTGTAGCCAACACAGCTCAGCAGGATTGCATTCCATGGCCAGGGCATCTTCGGTACATCCAAACAAACCGATTCTTTCCACGCTTTGCAACTACAAACCTATCAATATGATGCAATCCTGATGGGAGAGCTTTCTCACTTCTCAGGAAGAACAGCTTTAACATGTCAACTGATTTACAGTGGAGGCCTGATTGGACACCAGGGCCAAAAGGACAATTGAGATGAAGCCTGCCCTACAGTCAAAAAAGAATCAGACCTCAATTTTAATTTGGTACTGACTGTTTGGTTAATTGTTGTAAACATGGACATCAAACGGACTGCAAGTGACACCCCAATGTGAATTTCTATCTGCATCAGCCCTGACGCAAGCAAAGGGGTATAGGGCTAGTTTCGGGTTAGGGTTATTCCTAATTTGATAACCAAGTTTCAATGATAACTGAATTTTTTTTATAACCTTGCTACCAGTTTATATAAATTTGCAGGGTTCCGAATAAAGCCAATTGAACCAAAGTAATACATTGCCATCAACCAGCTGAGATCCAAACAGACAGTCTGTCTGTACTACACCTACAAAGCTAAGCTGCTTCCAATGCTGAACTACTGTGGAGAAGAGACTTGGCAGAGTCCATCGATTGAACCACACTTCGTCTCTGGGACCACCGGGAGTTCACCATGAGAAGGTTTCGTCCATCACCAAGGGCTGATGGCCTTCACATCTACAAGTAGGCTAAACCACCCTCTCAACTGCTCATGACTTGGTTGATGTCAAAATTAATATAATAGTAATAGTCTTATTAACAGTAATTCAACTTCCAAATTTCCCAATGTCTTTCAGTGTTAGTTACTAGAATCTGTAGTGAACAGATTATTTCCTCCACCATTCCCCATTTCCTCATTCAATTCACTATCATCAATTTGATTACATACATATTCATGTCTGATCATCATTTCATTTAAAATCATTTGTGTTAACTTAGTTAACTTAGTTAATAAACATTTTCATTTAGACCCAGTCATGGTTCTGTGTATTCCTTTGAAGCGGAAAACGGAGATCAATTCAATCGAGAAGTCACACTTTTAGACATTTGACTGATTTCAATTTTCCTCTTCGGAGGTGGTGCCCCTAAAATGAGTGCAAAAGCATTAAGATTTTGCTACAAGGGAATGGGGTGTGGCTGGGTGAAATAACTCAGCTCAACTCTTTGATGAGGAACATATTTATAACATAACCTGCAATGAGTCTCCCCGTTAAAGCTATAGTTGGTAATCATGTACAGAAACACTTTTTGTTATATCGGGTGAAATGGTCCTTCCATCGTGAGAGTAGTCAATACATAATGTGTTCAGAAAAAGGAACGAAAAAAATCAGACCTCTGTGGCAGCTGCAGGCCTGTAAAAACTCTGACCAATCCCTGCCTCTCCGTCCGAGTGGAAAGAACCAATCAGATGCCTTTATGTCTCGTCCTGCCCACGCCCCCCTCTGTCCCTCCCTCCTCCCTGCGTGCACTTATCACGTGTCACCGTTGCCGGAAATATTCAGCACACTCCATACCGAGTTAGCAGGAGAGAACAATGGCAGAGAAAATGCAGCCAAAAGTAGCACTTCCAGCGTCACTTGTAACGGCTCGCCCCGCTAAACGGGCTAAGAAAAGAAAGCTGGAGGCAGAAAAGGCTGCAACGAAAAAGGCTTTGGATAAAGCCAGAGGGAAAACCAGAGTCAACATCGGTTCAGCTTTTGAACGGTGGAGACAACTGAGAGAGCTGAAGGGCCTAAAAAGTGATGCAGAGGTTGCTGTCTTTCTGCTGGACAGGTAATTATTTGTTTTGCTTCGGGGGGATTTGTTATTTAATGAAATATGTAACGTTAGCCAACTTAGCTACTTTTGTAGATCGTATTAGCCCAAT
Organism: Pagrus major; assembly: GCF_040436345.1. NCBI lineage: Eukaryota > Metazoa > Chordata > Actinopteri > Spariformes > Sparidae > Pagrus > Pagrus major. The sequence goes on along the minus strand of NC_133230.1, from coordinate 28,357,125 downwards.
GCTAACATTAGCTTCTCTGTCGGTGTAAGCCAGCCTGCCCTGCTGACTCCTACTGTCAGATGCGCGTTCAAGTTTGTGGGGCCGTGGCTTTGGACGGAGCACTGACGGGAGGGGGAGGAGGGGGTGGAGCTTAGAGGAAGTGCCACTTTCAAATCTTGCTAGCTCTCCAACATTACCAACTATAGCTTTAAGAGAAACGATGCGCACGTTTACAGAGTTTAACTTAATTGATTATTGAAATCTTCTGACTCCTGAGCTCCACCACTGCTGTTTCCTCTGGAGAGCATCCACTGTACTGTCCTGTTTATAACTACAGATTTTAGTTTTGCTGCCTAAATTAGCCAAGATGTTTGCTACAGTGGCATTACTACGTGCGTGACTTTAGATCAAGGACCCACTGACAAAGACCCATTGACATTTTCTTAATGCGAACACTTTCTGCTGCTCAGAGATGCACCAGCAAAGCACCTGATCACACCTCATTTTAAGACCATTGGCCAAAAACTAGCAACGACATTTGCGCTGCGCTGTATGCCACTTCAGCAAGCAAAAAGATGGGCCATGATGCTGGAGGATGGAGGCAGGTTATGTTATTAATATGTTCCTCATCAACGATGAATTATTTCATCCACCCACCCACACCCCATCCCCTATTAATCAGAATGATGGTCTGTATATCCTGTCCGGTCAGATCAGAGGACTGAGAACCGCGCACCACATTACACACACAGAAAACACTGCAGCACTCCTCCTCCTCCAGTTAAATAGAGCATTTTTCTCATATATAGTCAAACAGAGAAGTTCTCATCATCTTTATTGTTTATTGATCAGTATCAAAGGCAAACTCCATGTAGAAAGTCAGTAGCTGTGATGGGTTGCTTGTATCCATGGTGCCTCGAGTTGATTAATATGAAGAAGTATGCACAGATTGTGTATCTGAGAGCATGGATTACAAATACATTCGCACTGAATTTCACATCTAGTTTTTTTTTCCTACCATGTGACCCTAGAGGGGCTCTGTAGATGTGGTCCATGAGGAAATAAAACAGCGTGTCTGGTTCCAGAGGGAGGAGAGATAAACTCAGTGCCCTGATATGTTCACTGTAGTATGGACTGCTCACATGTGCCGATAAAATAAAAGTCCCCCCTCCTTTTCACACCATTAACGCCACGGCAATGGCGTCCTCTGAAAAGAGAAATATCTGTAGGCTTTGTTTCTGAGTGCCCCATTGCCCCTCAGAACAGAGTTATAAGGGGTAGTAGTGGAAATACCCCCCTAAGAACCATGTCTGAACTGGCACTTCACTGCTGGACTTGAGTTAAATTTGGGGTATTATAGGCTATCTAAGGGGGGGAATGCAACATTGAAATACATAAAAATGCAGGACTGGCATGCACAAATCAGCAGTTACAATTTAATGTTAGGTAGCCACCTAGTTAGCTACCACTGACACATCAGCAAACTGGTCACGATTGTTCATGCTTGTTATGAAGAAAGGGACCATAATACATTCAAACGATTGTATTCAGCATCTTTGAGGCTTTGTTAGTACCAACTTAATTTAGTTTCCTTTTTACATCTTGAATCTTGCCTTTTTAACTGAGATGTGTGTTTGAAAACAGTTTTTTCAGTGGCAACACTGATAACACTAAAAAGGAAAATTTTACCTGTATCCAACAAAGACAGTTTGGGGAGGCCAAGTCATTGTGGGAGGTGTAGTACTCTCTCATAGTGAACAACAAATGATTCCTCATTGAGACACAGTGAAAGCAAAAGCACTGGGGAGCACATTGATCTTATTTTTCAACAGGGTAATGCGGTCTGGAATGTTGTCAAGAGTTCAAATCTATACATTTCCCAACATAACATATGCAGCATTTCCATTGCAGCAGGAAGCTTGCTGTTTGTGCTGCTGTTTGTAAAAAGTCTAACTTTATGATGAACTTCACCCACAGTGCAGGCGACACATTTCGGTTGGCAGATATTGTCTGGAATCCTGGTTCTCCCAGCACCTTGTTATTTTTAGAGCGGTTGTTTTAAATTGTTTTTTTAATCTGCCATTCAAATGTCAAATCAGTCAAACTGCTCTACCAGGTAAGCAGCGCTCCTGCAGTGCACACTGACATGCATAATAATGATGGCATATAAATATACAACATCTCTGACATCTTCATAGTTTGGATGTTCCCCATATTTACATATTCACTACTGTGGGGAAAAAAATCAGCAATACTCGAGGAAAAAAGAAAATAAGTGGAAGAAACAAGGAAAAGGAAAGAGTATAGCTGCTATTTTTATTCATATAGGTGGAGCGCTCTATAAGCAAATGGGTCAGGTAAGATGGAATATAAATCAGATTGAAAATAAAACTTAGTGGAATTATTTAGTGGGTGTGTATTTTATTATTATTATATTAAGAGAACAGAAAAGCACAGATGTTTTTATGGCTGTGCATATGTGCAGTGATGGAAGAGCTATTCAGTTTCTTTACTTAATACAGCACTATAAATACTCCAATACAAGTATTATTAGTAAAGCCTAAAAAAAAGTAAGTGTTCCTTGTCAGTGTTTAATAATTATATCTGATGTTTTTGGGATTAATATTACTATTGCATGAATGTGTATGCTGCCTTCTAAGGCTGTTGAGGTTTAAAGAGGTCATATTATGCTAATTCTCAGGTTAATACTTTTATTTGGGGGTCCTAGTAGAATAGGTTTACATACTTTAATTTTCAAAAACACTTTATTTTTCTCATATGGTGCTTTGCTGCAGCATCCCTTTTCACACTGTGTCTTGAACCCCTCCGTTTTAGCTAGGGAGTGAGACATCTCGCCCCTGTTCAACCTTTGAGAGTTGCACATGCACATTACTTAATGGGCAGGATGTAGCCAATCAGAGGTTGAGTAGGGCGTGTCATACTGAGCAAGGTAGTGTGATCAAAATAATGCAGCTACAGCTGGTAACCATGGCTGCAGTACAGCCGTATATATTTTATTATATATATATATTTATATATATATATATATATATATATATATATATATATATATATATATATATATATATATATATATATATACATATACAGTTAAAATTATTCAACCCCCATTGCATTTTAGGTTTATTGGCAACATGTAAAATTGTTCAGGTGTTTGCAATAAACAAATTACAGAAGAACAGTTTAAATAGTTAAATAAAACTAATATTACAAGGATTTTATCCAAATTCAACACTAAATCCTACCTTCAATGACTACTGCAGTCTCAAAAATATTCAACCCCCTGAATAGAATTCCTCATAAGAGCACACATTTGCAAATCAGGTGTGGTCTCAAGCACACCTGATGCAACCAGTCAAGGGTTTCATTAGTTGTATCAGGTGTGCTTGAGATGGAACACCTCAAATACCTGGACTGTTGACGGTGACATTTCATTGCATGTTAGAAATATGGCTAAGTCAAGAGAATTGTCCAAAACATTCAGAGAAGAGATCATTGCCTTGCACAAACGAGGAAAATGATACAAAAAGATAGCAAAGGTACTGAATTTTCCAAGAGATATAGTTGGATGCATAGTTCGCAAGTTTAAAGTTAAAGGAACAGTGGCTACACTACCTGGACATGGCAAAAAGAGGAAGCTATCAACGGCTGCCACCAGAGTCCTGAGGAGGCAGGTGGTCAAAAACCCTTGACTGACTGCAAAAGACCTGCAGCAAGACTTGGTGGCAGCAGGCACTGAGGTTTCAGTTTCCACAGTAAGGCGCATACTAAACGCTGATGGGCTCCATGCCCGAACTCCAAGACCACTACTGACCCAAAAGCACAAGAAAAGTCGGCTCCAATTTGCTCAAAACTACATAAATAGGCCATGTAGTGGGATTCTGTTCTGTGGAGCGATGAAACAAAACTGGAACTTTTCGGGCCTATGGATCAGCGGTATGTCTGGAGGAGGAAGAATGAAGCATACGCTGAAAAGAACACCCTGTCTACAGTGAAGCATGGCGGTGGCTCAATGATGCTCTGGGGCTGCTTCACCTCCTCTGGCACTGGAAACCTGCAGCATGTGGAGGGCAAGATGGATTCAATCAAGTATCAGGAAATCCTGGGAGAAAATGTCATGCCGTCTGTGAGGAAGCTAAAGCTTGGGCATCATTGGACCTTCCAACAGGACAATGATCCCAAGCATACCTCCAAGTCCACCAAGGCTTGGTTTCAGAAGAAGTCCTGGAAGATACTAGAGTGGCCATCACAGTCGCTTGACCTGAACCCCATTGAAAATCTCTGGTGGGATTTGAAAAAGGCAGTTGCAGCATGCAAACCCAATAATGTTAGTGAACTGAAGGCCTTTGCCCATGAGGAATGGGCTAAGATTCCTCAGGAACGCTGCCAGAAGCTGGTTTCTGGCTACGCATCACGTTTGCAGCAGGTCATAACAGCAAAAGGGTGCTCTACTAAGTAGTAAAGATGCTTGACATGAAGGGGTTGAATAAGCCTCTAATTTCAGGGCCTGTTTAAAATCAGTGATATTATCTAAATTAAAAGCCGACAACGCCACCTAGGATTAGTATGGAGCCTAGGACTCCTAAAAACACACAGGTTCTTTTCAATCGGGGGGAGCAGAGTTAAAAAACCATCAGGAGAATAAAATTCATTTAAAAGGGTTTATTACAATAAAAGATGGTGCCACTTAAAACAATACCAAAAAATAAAAAGGAACATCACTATTGTGGTGATGCCTGAACGGTCCGTAATTGTCCATAGAGTACTGTGTCCCTCCTGCACAGTCCACAGTCGCCCAGCAACTTTTGGTCTCCTCCTCCGCACCAGCGTCTAGGCCCTCCGCCGTCGCTGTGAGAGACAGAGAAGCAGGGCGAGTAGTGTGTCCCAATAAACAAATGCCAAGCCAGCTCTCCCCCACCCGACTCTTTCTATCCGCCACTTAAATGTATCTTTTTTTACTCACGGTCTTCCCGGGCAGCAGACGTCCGTCTGCCGACCCAGGCCAGAGTAAAACGGCGTTGGCAGATAGCAGCTGCTCCAATGCTCGTCGTCCAGGGGCTGCTCTGCAGTTTGTTCGCTGCTGTCACCGGAGGTATCGGACCGTTCTCTTCCTCTCCACACACTCTTTCTCCGTCTTCTTTTATGCCGTCTATTACCAATCCCTTTGTGCGCCGCTCCTGCACACCTGCTGCTCATCTTGTACTTAGGCCTGGACTACACGAATACGATATATTCCTAAACGCACATTTTTCTGTCCAATTGGGCCTCTCAACCACACGAACACGGCAATTTCACCCACATAAATGGAGATATTTTTAGACGGATAAAAAAGTGGAGAAATAAAAAAATATCCGATTGAGTGGATCCGTGTAGCGATGTTAAACGGAGCTGGTGTTGACGCGATGACGTCAAGCGCCTAGCGACAAGCCGTTGGCACATGCGCATTGAAGCAAAACGGTTGTCAACAACAATGGCACCGGAGTATTTCTGACCCTGTTACATGTGTGCGTGTATATATACGTATATGTGTAAATATATATATATATATATATATATATATATATATATATATATATATATATATATACATATATATATATATATATATATGTATATATATATATATATATGTATATATATACATATATATGTGTGTGTATGTATATGTATATATGTACATATATATGTGTATATATATGTATGTATATGTATACGCCTTTTACAAAGTGACGCACAAGTTACGTAAGTAAAGGCTCAACTTCAAAACAGGCATTTCAGGCAGTGCAGGACCAGTGTTTGTAGGTGGCTTCCCTTCTTTTGTTCTTTTCTGCCGGCCCATCAGTTTGTAGTTAGTTAGAGAGGCTTTGGGGTTAGTTAAGTTTAACTTTTGATTGATGGTCATGTTCTGTTTGCTCAAATACAATTTTTCTATAGGGTTAGGGTTGGACCTCTTGACTTGTGTAATTATGTTGGACCTCTTTGGGCCACAAGCTTTCTTTCGAGGTCGTAACAGGATGAGTGTGTTTCTGCTTGTATTGGATCTGGGAAATGTATGCATGTATAGTGTACTGTATGTGTGTGACTTTATGTGCTTATCCTGTTTATTTACAGTCAGCCTTTAAAGTGAAACTCTCGCCAAAATGCAACCTTGGCTTTTTTTGTGAATGTGTTTGAGTCAAACCTTCATGTAAAGAGAGTTTCACTTTAAGAGCTTTTGTTTTCTCTGAAATCTAATTGGTTAGTTGGTGCAGGAGTTTTATTTAGTAAAGAGATTCAGTATCATAGAACAATGTGTGTGTAATAGCATTCTGAATGATTTGTGTTTATAACTATAGCCCCATTCACACTGCCCTTTCAGTGCAGGAATCATGCACCGATACTCCGCCCCGCCGTCTGTGTGAAAGTTTCAGATGCAGAGAGATCAGCCTCCCAAGGTAGTATCAGATCAGGGGTGTGTCGGTCTGATGGTGTTCAGACTGACAGCTAAACAGATCCTTCACTCATCAAATAAGATAAATGTCCCACACTTCAGCCCACAAAGCAACGTTACAGGACCAAACAACAGTAATGGTGTAACTGATAGTGTCTTTGGCAACTTATGAGGGAAAAAAAATACTGCAGTTATACATGGAAAAGTGTCTGTCATCCTGTCTGTCTTACTGACTCTTTCACATTTCTGCCTGAAAAACAGCATCTGTCCCCGGCAGTAGAGCTAGGCGACTTCCGCAGTTGAATGGTGATGGTTATGTGACGCGATTCAGAGCAAAAAACTTTAACTCACCATGTCTCACCTTACGCTATTGTGTTGTTGTAGTTACTGTCTCTGGTAACTTGTATAGAAAAAAAGTCACTGCGACGGTCAGCCCTCCTGACCGAGACTTTAGTGAACCCGCTGTTTACTGCTGGTGATTATGTGATGTAATGTAGAGCAAAAAACGTAACTTTGTCACTTTCCATGATGCATGGTGGGTCAGGATCTCAATCAGAACACGTAATAACCACATCCATATCATTATAAACGGTCAGTGGATACATGTTTAGATTAACAGATGGAAACTGGGGAAACGTGTTAAAAAAAACGTACAGATCTCAACTTCATGATGTGTACAGTCACGCCTATTTTGGATCCGAAGCGACGGCATGCTGTATGAATTGACACACTGGTGCAGATTTACGGCGGTGCTGTGTGGTTCATGGTAAACAAAGATGGAGAAAAGGTGAACCTTGGATGCGGCAATAATGCAGAGTCTCTGTGTGAAAAGGACTTAAGTCTCTGTGTGGGTGTATGATAACATTCATGCACATACAGCATGTGTGAGTGTGTCAGGCAGGTAGAAACTGAATCTAATTGTTATACAAGCTATTAGCAGTAACACACATGTGTTTACTTTATGTGTATATACAGCGGGATGTTTATAAGAACAATGTGTTTCTTTTAGTGGGTGCACTTGAGGTGTGTGTGTGTGTGTGTTGTTATAACCTTCAAGCCCTCAGATGAAATACTATCCTTTCTTTCCGCCTCAAGACAACATGAGCATATGAGTATGGCTACTAGTCATAAATCAAGAGGAAAGCCATTGCAAGAGTGAAATAAGAAAAGAAAGAGGGAGAGCAAGAGAGGCATGACTGGAGAGAGAAAGAGAGAGAGACTTGAGAGAGGGAAAAGTAGCTGAAAGGCACGTGGATAGAGAAAGGGCAAGGACGGGATGGAAAGAGAGAAGGAAGATTGATAAAATGCTGATGCGAGCATGACGATGAGATGTGCGATTACTTCCTTTGCAATTTTTACAGGTAGGCTCAAAAGAAATGCAGCACGAATTAACATAAACGTGTGTTTCTACCTTTTTATATTTATTAAAATAATCATGTGACACAGATGTTTTACATGATACTAAGACATTCTGGTCTTTCCGACAGCAACTGAATAAAGAAAAATGCTAAAATACATTTCTTTTGTGATGATTTGTGGGCTGCTTTGTCAGAAACCAATTCTTCAACAGTTTTGGCATTCAATCACAGACAAAAATCAAATCTGTAATTTCCCTTCTTTGCACCACTGAAACTACACCCAATAGTCCTTTTTCATGAAATATTTTGACATGTCAGTAGAAAAAGCACTGGCGGAAAATGGATATCGAAATAATGATTACTGAAGTCTAGCTGCTTCAGTTTCAGGGCAGGCTACCACACTGTCACACTGTAACTCCATATTAGGACACGTGTATAGTGTCTAGTATGAAGGCATCATTAATGTTATTCATTTCAACTGTGTTTTTAGCCATGCTAGCTACATGGCTCTAGGAATAAAAGTGTCAGTCTGTCACTCAGACAGTCCACTAATTTGGTCTAGACTTACATATCTTGATATTTTGAACAGCAGAAAGTGAAACCATCAGATACAGCGCAGTGGAAGGTACTCAGTGTCATCAGGTCATATTCAGGTTAGCACAAAGAGCAAGATATGGTTTGAGCATTACCATATATATTTATGTGATAAATTGACATTACAATTACCCCTTTAGCCATAAAATGGACATATTAAAGTAAATACAAATTTATCACAACATCAGTGAATACAATCCTTCATGGTTTAAGTAAACACATTATTAATTGATAAACAGAAGTTAGCATTAACTGTTTTGATAGGACATAGACATTCTGGAGTGTCAGCAAGCTAGGTTTTTTAGTTTGGAGAGAGCCTTGCTGAAGGAGCAATTGGGTGCTGTGTTATTAGGGATGAATGTACACGGGAATCACCAACATAACGCAAACCCCTACTTTCTCAGCAAGCAACATATCCAATCCAAATTTTGCCAAGGCATCTCTGAAGTAGCAGCTGTTACTTCAGAGATGTAGCTGTTCACCTAGTACCTTCAGAGTGTTGTGTGTGTGATTTACAAAAAGTTGTTGATTGTAGTAAATGTAATAACCTTGATTACGAGTTTGTTCACACCCCTTACTCACACATTGTGTGATCACCTGTATATTAATTGATACTAGAAGCTGGATTGAAGTGATAGAAGATCAGAAACTTCAGAGAATCAAGGTAAGCTAAATCCAATATCTTATTTCAGCAAGCGTGAATCTAGTTAATGCTTTTTATTGTGGAAGGTGGACTATTTTAATGCTTGCATTTGTTTCTTGTTTTTTTGTAGAAATGAACTATATAGCCTGGACGAATAATGAAGTGGTCAGTGGAGGCTCTTAGTATAGGAGTTGGAGGACAGGCTTATTCAATCTTTTCCACCATTACCATTATGTGCTCATACTCCTACTGCTCTAATTGGACCCTGTATTACTTTGTTGTTTGTAGATGGTTTATGATTCATCATATAGTAAATGGACCTTGGCCTGATGCTACTCACTGTCTTTTTTCTGTTCCCTCTCTGCTATATCACCATTGCTGAAGATCACAAGAATTCACCTGCTGAGGTCAGCGTGATGTGCCTGGCTTGTGTCCTACCAGTCATGTTGCTGATTCCACGGGTCCTATGCTCACTTTTGGCCTGTTCCCCCGGGACCTACACAGCCTCTCCTGTTCTGTTGGCTTATCCTCAGACAGTCTCCCCTCCTCATCCATCATTGTTCCAAGATCTTTAAATAAATGTTTTACTCTTTAAACATTGTTTGAATGTTTTCTCAATTTAGACATTGGTTATTGTAACACAGATTGTTGGACGACACAATATATAATATATGGGATTCAATCATATTTTGCCTCATCTGTAGAATACAATATATTTCTTCATAAAACCCTCAGAAGACAAGAGGGTTTTGCATAAAACCCTTGGAATGTAAAAGGGTTCTCAATGGAACCCTCTGGGTGGGTTCTAGATTAAACCCTTGGAATACAAGTTATTTGTAGAACCCCCTAGGTGGGTTCCTGTTAGCACTCTTAGAAGGTGGAAAGGTTCTGGATAGAACCCCCAGGTAGGCTTCTGAGTGGAACCATTACACCATAGAAGGGTTCTTTGTAGAACCACTCAAAGGGGGTCCTATTGGAACCTTTCAGAGATGGTTCTAGGTATAACCCATTATGTTGGGTTCCAGGCGGAACCTTTAGAAAAGGTTTACCAGGAACCAAAAAGGGGTCTCCTATGGGGACAAGCCAAAGAACCCTTTATGGTTCTCGTTAGCACATTTACTTCTCAGAGGGTAGCAGGCCAGATACAAGAAACATAAGGTCTGGGTGTGCAGACTTGGTTAATGGAAGCAAAACAGTCATGAGGTTCACCATCTGCTGGAGTAGGAAACAGAGTAGCAGGGTCAAGAACAGTACATTTTTTCACTGTGATGTTTGACATGTCCAAACATGTCATGTGATGTAACCACAGCCTTTTCAGCTGCAGCAACAGCTTGTAGCCACAGAGGGAGACCAGCTGCAACAGAATCAAGTTTAGTTGAGAAATAAGCAACAGGTCTTTGTTTACCACCATGTGATACTGTCAAAACAGATGTCATAAATCAAGGGTTCTTAACCTTTTGGACCTTGAGGCCCAATTTCTTCAGTGCAGAGTGGCCTGGGGCCCATTAAATATTAACACTGTATAGGTTTTATTGATCTCACTCTTGGTTTGATTTGTATTCAATAATAAACCAAATCCACTTACAGTTTAACAAGGTAAAACCTTAATAAAGTTTAATAAATAATAAAATGACATGATAAAATGTGATCACCACAAAGATTTTTATTAAGCTTTTATTAACTTTTGCTGATAATTCATGGAACAAATCAAGCAAGAAAAAATGTAAAGGCTTAAGTCAGGCTTATTAATAAAAAAAAAGACCAATATTTAGATTTTTCTTTGAACAAAAAAGGAGGGACTCAGAATAAAAATCAGTCAATCAATCAATCAATCAATAAAAAAGTTGGTGATAAATTAATACATTCAAAATAATATATTTTTTAAATTAAATATATAAACTGTAAATAAAATTGAAATAAAGTGCAAATGACACTATAGCCTTATAATCTGCAAATTAATTTAACAATTGCTTCAGCAGTCTTCATTTTTGCATGGCAGAACCAGATGTTGCTCTTTATATCTTTGACAAATGAACAATCAAATCAATGAACAGTCAAACTAGGGATGCACCGATCCACATTTTTTCACTTCTGATCCGATCCCGATAACTGAATTTGGATATCTGCCGATACCGATACTATTCCGATACCAGAGCTCTGTTTGCTTTAATATTATTATTATCATTATTGTTGATTTTATATGAGGCTGAAATAAACTCCTCTCTACAGGCAAGTATGATATGTACGTATGTATGCATGTATGTCCCAAAAGGCAACTTTAGGTAAGTATAAGGTCAGAAAAGGAAGTCAGCAAAACAGGAAATCCTGTCCATCCTGAAAACAAATATGCAACTGTAAGGGTTTCAAATTGATTGTCAATATTTATTAAATTCCAAAATACAAAAAATACCTGTCATATTAATACAAATATTTGATACAAATCAAGTACACTACTAAAATACAAAGGGCTGCTTCATCTGATCAGCACAAATTAAGTACACTGGCTCTTGTAGCATCAACAAATCAAGGTTTTCAAATCTCAAATATTTGAAATAAAAGAAAAGTGCAATAAGTGTAAACATCTTACACACACACTATCAATAAAACAGTGTGCATCTGAACAGCACAAATCAAGTACAGTAGGAGGTTTGGCACTGAAGGTGACTGGATTAAGCTTAACGCCAGAGTCTGTGTAACTATTCTTCAAAAGAAAACAATAAAAAGTAAATGACTCCTCAAAAAGTTAACACTGAGGGAGTGATCTAGAGTTCAACAAATCTCACTTAAACATTGGCAGGTTCTTTTTGAGGAATATGAGCATTTCTGCTCTCTCTGCTGTCAGACGATTCCTCTTTTCATCCACGATATTGGATGCCGTGCTAAACAGTCTTTCTCACTCAACCGCAACAGCAGCAAGGAGAGGAAAGTGAGCATGGTTGTTTGCCCAGTACTGGAAAGGGCTGTCTTTCTCACCCATCGTTGGTTCTTTCAAATACATTTGCATTTGGATAACCGCTGCCTGCGTACCTCCTGCAGGTTCATCATGCTCCTCCAGAATTCTGTCGTAGCGACCTTTTCTGCTGGCTCTGCCTCCGTTGCCCCTGCTTTATCAGCTGATGCCCTGAGCAGTGCTTGCTCCATCTTCTCAAGCTCTTGTGTCAGGAGAGCCTTCGCCCTCCTGGCAGTTTTTCCACCCGTAAAGAATCTGACACAGAAATGAAATAGGTTGAGTACAACTTATTTGTTGCCGTTGCAAGAACCTGGCCTGCATGCATGCACACAGAAACACAGCCACACACACACCTCCCCCTTATTCAGTTCATTGTAGGCTACATTAACAATCAATCAACATGTAGTTTTGGTTTAGCAGGATTTTACTTTTTCAGTTTAAAACTTAGCCAACATTAATAGATAGGGCATTAATAAAAATATGCCTCACCTATCCTTGTATCGAGCGTCCACTAAAGTGGCAACAGCATAGAGGGGTTCACTTTCGATGCTGCTGAATCACCTGCTGACAGCTTGGAGGAGCGTGCTTTTCATTGTTTTGATGCCGCTGTCAGTACTGTTCTCCTCAGGAGGCGTGTTAAAACGGTGACGGCTGGGAATGCGTTGGCTGCAGTGGAGGTCGCTGAGCTGATTTTCCTGGTTAACTCCTTGAAGGGTTCCAGCACCGTCACTTTTTTTTCCAGCAAACCCCACTCGTTGGCTGACAGTGTTGCTGGCAAGTTGTGGTCGGTAGCATATGCACAGAGAGGTCACTTCTCTTTCAGAAGGCTCTTGATCATATAGAAGGAGCTGTTCCATCTTGTTTGAACATCTTGAACAAGACAAGTTGGGGTGGTCGTATTCCCGCACCTTGCATTTCATGCTGCAGGTCTTCCAAGCGAGACTGTGTGAGTTGTGAATGCTTGAAATATGCTACGATCTTCCTGCTGTTTGCTATTGCATCACTAACGCTGCGTTGTGACATTAGCCCCTCGTGCACAACGAGCTGCAGCGTGTGAGCAAAACAGCCCAGACTAGGAACTGCCATGTCTCCATCGCAGCCTTCATATTACTTGCAGTGTCCCGTAGAATGACATGCACTTTTTCCAGAGGGATCTCCCAGTGATTTAACATCACTGTAATGGAGGCTGCGATTGTAGCACGCTTGTGTGAACCCCTGCACTTTTTTACCTGAAGCACTGCACTACAGAGGCCATGTGTATCTGAGTCAACCCAGTGCACTGTGAGGCTTATCAGCGACATTGGGCAGACATCTGAAGTCCAAATATCTGTAGTAAAGCTCAGGGCTGGAACTCCTTTTAACTTCTCAGCTAACTTGGTTGACACTCGGTTGTATAGTTCAGGTAGCGCAGTCTCTGATAGAAGTATCTCCTGGATGATAAACTATACCGTGGCTGCAAGTGTTCAATCAGGCTGTGAAATCCCGCATTTTCCACCACTGATAACGGTTGGTCATCGAGTACGATGAAGTTAAGCAACTTCTTGGTAATCCCTTTAGCTTTCACGTTGTCTGCTGGGAGTTTACCTTGCTTTTGGAATGACTCCAGAAGTGATTCCTGACAGCTCCTTTCGTCTTTCTGCCCCCTGGCTAAAAATTCCTCGTGCTCTTTCACGTGGTGCTTTTTTAAATGTTTAATTTCGTTAGTGGTGTTGTACATCACGAGGGAGCTTCCGCCTCTCTGAATAACGGCTTAGCAAACATTGCATTTTTTATCTTCACCTCTTAATGAGATACTTGGGCCTGCCTCTGAGACACAATCAGATCCAGTTTGGGTGGAATGGGGGAAAGGCTCACTCTCAGAGTAGCCTCCAGCAATGCTCCGAGTCTGTTTCGGGCTTTGGTCTTATTTGTGGCCACAATGGAGAATCCTGATTCACACAGGTATGTAGTCGTGAATGGGAGAAGGAGTTTCACAGCCCTCAGTGCAAGACATGGGTACTCCTTTGAGACAGCAATCCAGAAGGAGCCCAGGTCCAGATTGCCCCACTGCAACTTTAAAGTACTGTCGGTGGAAGCTTCCAGAAGCTGGGATTCCAGATGTGAGGGCAAAGCAACATCATTTGCAGTGGGATCCACAGAAAATGGGTCCAAAATCCACGTGTCCCAGGAAATGTTCTTTCAGGTAGACCTCATAAGTCTCTAACAGTGCTGCTCCCATCATTCCTCTGCACAGACCACTGTGAGGATCAAACACTGCTGTTAGGTGTACAAGGCTGCTCGGGTTTTCCATCAGCAGCTGGGTCTTCTGCCTGTGCTGCTGCTCCTTCAAGATCGGGGTGGACTGGAGCATATGGAGGAGGAAGAGCAGAGTCCAGATTGGTACAATGTGTAAGTTAGTTCTTGTGGATTGAAGTGTGTTTCGTACTTTTCCTAGATTGACTTGACCTTACTTTTTTCTTTCTCTTAATTCTGCTTCTTCTCTCCACATACTATATGCTTTCAAGTCTGCCTTAAACTTTTCATGTTTTTTTTTTTTCTTGTCTCGTTTGGACATGATTTTCCTTCATCTCCAAACACATCTTAAGTTGGTCTAACTTTCTCAGGCCAAAGCTGCTATTTTCTGGAAATCCCAATTTTACCCATTCCCCAAACTGTTTCATACATTAAGGATCTTTGTCAACCATTATCTTTATTATTGGTTGGAGGATTTGGGGAGTTGGCTTCAAAACATTTTATTTTTACTTCCCTTTTTTTATTCTAACCCATCTCTGATTTTTTTGTCTCTTGCATTATAGAATTAAACTGGTCCACTTTGGTAAGCAGGTACACCAGAAACTCTTAAATACTACAATAATAACCAAGACATGTCTGTCTGCAAGTACTTATGCGAGATATACCTGTTTACACTTTCAAATCTTTGATTAACTCTGTAAACTCTCTCAAACTTAAAACAATGTGTTTTCTCACCGCATATAGTTCATTCCTTCTCTTAAATTAGGATCGGAGCGGTGACCGGGCTCCGGCCGAGGACTCTTTGTATTTAGCCGGCTTTCTGTTCATCCAGCAGAGTCTGAATCACTTGTCTGCCGTCCTCATTGTCAAGTTTATGGTGGAAATTAACTTGTGTCCTTGGTGAGAAATAAACATAGATTCTGACACAATCTGTCTTCCTGGTTATTTATTAAGGAATACGTTTACAGAGTAACCCGGTTTCAGCTGAAAGGGCAGAGCACACGCACCCAAGGTGAGGTCTGAGGTCTGACACCAGGGGAGGGTCACACTGCTACATTTATGTGGCTCAGGTCCAACAGCTACAGATGTCTCTTTTGTTTTTTTGATAACCCAACAGAAGAATGTAAAACCATCAGATACAGAGCAGTGGAAGGTACCGAGTGTCATTAGGTCATATCAGGTCAGCACATAGAGTATGATATGGTTTGAGCATAACCTTATATAGTTACATGATAAATTGACATTACAGCAAGAAGTAATCATTCCATGATCTTGGTATGCCAGCAATTTTCTCATTGTGTGCTACAGCAGTACAGTTGTATTATGACAATTGATAAAAAAATTGTTAAAGTTCTTACCACTTAAAAAGCCTGCAACTCCCCTCCAGTTAGTTAGAACTGGAAAAGCCTCTTGGATGAGAGATGAAACGTCTTCAAGAAACTGAAACAAGTCCAGTTGCCTATGATCTAGCACTTGACCTGACCTGGATGACTGAGAAAGTTCATCAACATGCTACTCATATAGAATTAAAAGTTCTAAGCAATGACCATGCAGCAGAGCTGTGCAGCTTGCTGCTACACGGTGGAAACAAACAACAAAAAAAGGGTCTATTAGAGTTACTTAATTTTCTAGAGGGAATCTGTCTATTAAGACACTAAATGTCTGACAGGCAGGGAGTAGAGCCATTACCATGAAAGATACACCACCAACCTGTATCTGTTTAAATATGTATACTAAACACACACATAAACCACACAGTGGATGCAGTCACAAACACATGCATAATGGATGGAGGGCATTATCAGTGTGTCCTTTCGATGCCAACTGTGTATTCATGAGATGAGATTGCAGAGCAGGGACAGAATTACAATACCTATACACACAGACAGACACAGCAGTGAGTAAGTAATTTTAAATGCTTGAGAAGACACAAGGAGCACTTGATTTCTTTCATCTGTCTGGTCCTGTGATGGTGGCTCCTTAAGGGTCTGGTAGGATAAACCAAGTGCATGCTCAAGCTGAGGTTTCTGTAACCATTAAGCTGGGATTATATAAAAAGCTTATGCTATGTCTGCTGTTTTCAACCCAGGTGTATTTGGCAACACAAAAATCCACATAGAATTCACCTGTTAAATCCACATAAAGAATATTTTATATATTATATTTTATTTTCTTTCTTTCCAACAGTGAAATGAAAAGATCAATACCAGCATATAAAGGCTGACAAGAAAGGGGAAACAGCTGGGCAGGCTCTAACGACACACATTTGTGTTTTTTGGGAGTGCAGTAACTATCTGAGTAAACAACAGTGTCTCTCTGTCCCATCTTCCCATCGTGTGTTTCTGGCTTTTGGTTCCTGAATTATCGCTTTATTTCTGGTTTGTACTTTGCCTTTTGGTTTATATCTTACTTTTGGTTTATAGTTTGTTTTGCTTTTGTTTCTTGGAATTTTCTTGTTATTTTATCAGCCTTTTGTTGCTACATTTTAGATTTGGATTTTCAGTCTCTTCATTCAAGTTACTTGTCTGCCTGTGTGTCTGCATTTGGGTCCCTTTTGTGTAAACTTAACAGTTATAGGCAAGGTGGTAATAAACCTGGTAACCAGAATGGTATGACAAGACATCTTGGAGTTACTGTACTTGGCTGTTCTTAGCTAAGAATAGTTACACCACCTAACACTCCCATTTTATGTGTATATATGGATATACTGAGCTTTAGATGTGTTAGTTGGCACATTTCTGAAACTTCAAGCTATTTTCTTGTGCTTCTAATAAGTAAAGCTAACTAGTTCCTAACTTCAATTACAATCTGAGAGCTTGCACAGAAATGAGAATACGAACAGCACTTATGCCAAAATATTTAACATTTTCGTCAAACTTGTATTAATAGTTTTTTGGCCTCATGGGGACAATAGAAATGGGCAGTAAACACATACTGTAACAAAGGCTTTTTTTTCGTTGTTGAAGTTGAGATGGCAGCCTTATGAGCAAACGGTTGCCTATTTACACATCCAGCAGACATAGCGCAACATTAACATTCATTTTAAGTTCTGTTTGCAGCCCTTTATTCACTCTCCTTTTTCTCTGCATTTGGCCTGGGTAAAAAGAAACCCTAGACATTGTATTTTGTGTTTTCACTGTTTCATCTTCAGTTATCCAGCTAACTCAAACAGATAAGTTAGACTAGCAGGACTCACCTCTTCCTGGTTGTCGCCAAGGAACCTAAAAAAGAAGGGTCATTGCATCACTGAATCTTGCTTTGGGGCCAGAATGTGGTGACAGGTCAATGGGAGATGCATGGAGAAACACACTAAAACCCAACATATCTACGTTGTCTATGACTACTGAAGAAGACACACTTCAGAGAGTAGGTTAATGACTGATCTTTTTCCCCAAATGATTGACAGGGCTAATAATATCATGACCAAACTCAGCAGGCCCGACCAAATATTGCTGATGAACAGGAGCCTCTCCCAAAAACAACTGAGGAATGAAATCTATGGTTAATCTACTCTCAGATGTGTGTTCTTTCATTTTCTGGAGGCATTTCTTCATCAGAGGTAATACAACATAGATATGTTGGGTTCAGAGCTCCAGGAGCAAACTGTTAAGATGAGGGACGGGAAGAAGGTGAACAAACAAATATGTCAATATGTATTATTCCATATGGTTGTGGTCTGTTCCACCTAATTACCTGCAGCAGGTAAGGTATACTGTATAAAGGAGCTAGTTGCTTTCACTATACATTTGACATTGGTGTGTCTCATAGTGTTTAAGACAATAAATGCCACATTTGTACTTTTCATTTTACCTCTATGTCATACCTCTGTTGGACCATCTAACATGTAGTGTAAGGTATGTTTTTACTGTTTTTTTCAAAAAAACAATCTGCCTGAAAACGTACCTGAAAATAACGAGAGTGAACCAAAAGCGTATGCATGGAACATAAATTCTCAAGACTGATCTGTGAAGAAAAATTGAAAAGGAGAAAAATTGAAAGGATCAAGACAGGAATGGCAGCAAAAAGTCATGGTACTTGGAGGGAGTAGGGAGAAATGAATGTCACCCTCTGCATGTTGGAGCTCAGTGAGAATTGTAACCAGACATCAGGGGAATCTGCTTGCAGAGGTGGAGCTGTAAATACACAAACAGACATGTTGTACCGGGTTTGGAGGGAAGAAACAAAACTGCTTGAAAACACACATCCCGAAGCTTCCAGGTAAAGTGAGAGCAGAGAGCTTCTACGTGTCTTTTACAGTTTGTGGGCGGTTCAATGCATCAGACAACAGAGTAAACAACTCACTCAGAGTTCATAAATGTCATGGCAAGCCACAGAATCCCCTGACAAGTGCAGACAGGACAGAATCCACAGCAGAATGCCACTCACTGTGTCAGCACAAAAACAGACACCTTCAAATAAATCAAATACCTGAGAAGCTAAAATCTTCCATTAAGAAACAAACTGAATTTGGAAAACCGTGTGTGACATATTGTTGGAAAGAGATAAGTGATGAAGTGCTTTTGTGAGGGGAATACAGTGAAAATTAAATGTGACTAGTGACTTGGAACAATTGACTTTGGTATTGCTGTTTGTTACATCACTTGATTAGCCCACTGCCTATTGACTTTAAATGTTTATTCAAACTAACAAAAAAGAAACTTTTAGTAGTCCTACTGGTCTTCATTTTCAGACAGTTGCATACTATACACGGTATGTATCACAATAATAAAAAACTATATATTTTTTAAAGAAATTAGATGTACATTTTGTAAATATGATGACTATGATTTTGTTATTATTTTAAGAGTAATGGACAGTGGACAATGGATCAGTTAGCAGTCTATGGAACACTCATTGGGGGATTTTCTTAATACATCCATGGTCCGTCTCTTTTATCCTTGTGATAACAGCACCTAGAGTTACTATTTATTAATATTACACTAAAAAAGATTTTGTTCTTTGTTTTGTTAAAAGTGATAAAAAACAGCTTACAGCTATTTAATATGACTAATATGAGGCACAGTCAGTTAAACCTAATTGATTGATTGTGTGGGTGAGAGTGCAGCCTTGAAAATTTCCCCAAACACAAGATACACACAGAGGCAGGCAGGTAAAGGAACAAAAAGCAAGCTTTAATGTTGATAACCAAAGTCCAAAATCCAAGTAACATAAAGGCAGGCAATGAAAAGGAAGGCAAAGGAAAATACCAACTTAATGCAAAAACTAAGGACAAACCAGAAAACCATGAGGAACAAATCAGAGACACTGGGAACACAAGAGGACCGAGTAACAGGCATGAACCAACCAGTAGTGACGCAACAACACAGGCCTAATGTCCCAATTCAGGGGCTGTGTCCCAATTCAGGGGCTGTGTCCCAATTCAGGGGCTGCATCCTTTGAAGGACGCATTTGAAGGTCGATTATGTCACAATGCCGTGCGAAGGCTGTCCCAATTTGAAGGCTCCTCCAAATGCGGCCTTCTTTTCCCTCTTTTTGGAGGACGCACCGCTACTATCCTTCGTGGCCTCCCATATCCCAAGATTCTTTGCGCCCGAAAAAGAAGAAAGAAAGAAAGAAAGAAAGAAAATGGCGACATCAAGTGGTGTAGATCGTCACTTCGCGGGCCTGGGCGGCAGAAATCGTGATGTAAGGGTATGGGCGGGAACATCTGGTGACGCAACCAGGAAATGCTCCGAAGGCTAGACCGTCCCATTTAACAACGTTTAAAGGTCTCTCCGAAGGACTCGCCTTCGAAGGCTGCAAAGGCCGCATCCTTCGAAGGATGCAGCCCCTGAATTGGGACACAGCCACAAACTAAACTAACAAGGAGATGAGGTGCAGGTGAAGAGACACTGGGAACAGGAGAGTGCTAATGAGGCTGATGTGAAACAGGTGTGGGGGGGAAAATCAGGCTGGGGAGGAGCACAGGAACACAGGAGGGAAACAATAGACCTTTTTCACAGCAGCCATATTGACATGATATAGAGGGTGAACACAGGTTTCATTAGTGGCAGTAAATGAGGGTTCCATTCCATTTAGTGTAGCGGAGACTTTCTAGTGAGCCAACTTGCACAATAGCAGCACCTTGACTCTGTTTGACCTGAATGGAACAGAATCTTAATTAGTGTCATTGGTAACACCTGTGTTTACCCTGCTGTTTAATGTCAAAATGGCTGCTGTGAAAAAGGTCTATGAAGCACCTCACAAAACTCAACTCTCCACTTAATGTGCAAAAGCAGCCATTAAACCCCAAAAACAAAATTCTATAACAAAATTAATGAAAGGTAAAAAAAATCATTTTTTCTTTTACATCTTACATAGAACAACCATTAATTCTGACATATCAGTTGCCACCTTGACATTTTCATATCAAACCCTTGTTGAATTAATGCCAAGTCAGTCTATTTTTATTGCATCTTATGTTGCAGGTGATGTGAGAACAATGAACATGTGTGACTCAGCCCCTACTGCACCTCACCTCCTAATTAGACACAGTTACCTTTACAGTGAGTCACCAGGCTACCAAGCATACTGAAACGAGGGACAGGAAACCCTCTGTTCAGCAGACAGAAATGCCACTTTACCAGAACGAACAGTTCAGTCATGATAACAGAACCCACTGTGTCCTGACTCACTATGAGGTGAGCTGTTTGATTAGCTGCTGCATTAGAATATTACACTGTGTATTTCTCTCTGAAATGCCATCACTGAAGTGAGCTATAGCAACTGTTAAACACAATGTAAAGTTGAACCTGTAATGTATAGGCTATGCTATTTTTACACCCAGTACGGTTTTACAGGTGGTGTTAGCTGAAGAGTGAACTAACAGCAGCTGGGTCATTGGGTCAAAGGGTTGACAGTGGCAGAGAGGCAGTGAGAGAAAAGGCATTAACAATCAGGTGACATTAGCTGTGAGGATTCATTAACATTAGACAACTCAACATTTTCACCTACCGGCATCAGCAGGACAGAAGCAGCAGAGTGTGACCAGTGTATGTTACATGATTTTGACTGTATTCCCAAGAGGTATGAAAATGTCTCTGCTCCTTTAAGTCTTACCACTGATAATACACAGAACCAGGTTTCAGCCAAGCTGGAGCAGGTCTGTTCTATTTCTGTTACTGCTTGTTTATATGGGAAAAGGTCAGGTTATGAATATATGACATTTCGTTTTTTTACATAATTATTTTCTTTTTCGCTTTCTTCTGCATAATCTGGTTGTGTTCCTGTCAGGCTGTGTTCCCCGGGTCTGGATATGACTTTCTAATTCAGCGAGTCTTCATTTTAATACAGGGGTGGTTAGGTACAGCAGTGAGGAAAAAGTTATCTCATCATCTATCCAATGCTTCTCTCTCCCTCCACTTCTTTCCCTCCCCTGTTTCTGTCTTCATTCGTCACCACCTGCTCTTTCTGTCTCTTTGCACAATAATCTGTTATGTAACATTCCCACTGCAATGACTTGTTGTTTGCATTGTAGTAAATTGGAGCATTGAAATATTACCTGTATTTGGTAAATATGAATGAAATATGGTGAATCTATGAGTATTAAAGTTTAATGGGTAATTAGCAGGCAGGGGTGTGTTCATTGTAACGATTTTCATGTAGTCACACCTTGTTTATGCTACTTTTTATGGGTAGCATTCTTTCAGCAAGTCATTCAATGTATTTACATTTAATTTATTATCAGTGGTGGGGTACGCTTTTGCTCCAGGGTTGTTTAATCCAGGGTTATAATTAGTTTATCTCATTGATATCAGCCTCACTATATTGCTCACTCTGCTAGCACCAGGCATGCTCACAAGTCTTGTTCTGCGTGTCTCTTATGGCCGTAATGAGGATTCTATCATTTGCTCTATGCCATCCAGTCTGCTTAGAACTCTACATAACTATATCTAAGGAATTCAAAGCATGTGTTATTGTCACTCCTTTATCTTTTAGCATACAGTATCAGCACTGATCAGTTTTTGGTATATGATCACTTTAATAAAGCTTATTGCATTTCAATCTGAAAAAACACAAAATGAAAGCTTTCCAAGTTCATAACTGCATTGTGTCAACACCGATCTAATCAAGCTAGCTAAGGTTAGATAGCTCATGATGCTGACCTAAACATCTTTGCTAACCATCCATAGATGCTTACGTTACATTTCACAACTGACTAACTGACCTATCCGGGTGTGTTTTCAGGTGCCTGATAACGTTTGACGTGGTCGATCCAGTATGCTTTATTTTGATTTCTGCAGATGTTGCATTTTGCGAGTCTTCTGTTTGGGCCTTGTGTGAAGTCTTTATAGCCAAAGGTGATGACAAACGACGTAGCAGCTGCCGGTATGTTCGGCATGGTGTTGTTTTGAGCTGCTGAAGCATACATCATCATCTGTGGCCATACGCTTGTGAAACAGGAGGGAGGGGGAGAGGGAATGACGGTGAGCTCGCCAGACTTAAAACAAAGATTGGCCATGAGTCCCAGATCGTGATTCCGAGTGAAGTCTCAAGTCTCTGTGTGAGGCGACTTAAGTGCGACCCAAGTCCAAGTTGCAGACTCGAGTCCCCATATCTGGCTAGCACCGAAGCAGAGTTTTATTTAGTTGCTGCTATTGCACACCCAACGTTTCCTACTGATGCTGTTTCACAAAATATAAACATTCAATTTGTTTAACCGCAATTGCTGTTACCACCAGTAACCACGGGTATCGGCAAAGCAATCAGGACTAAAATTCTAAAAGTTATTGTTTTCTGTGAATCCACTGTGTGTTTGAAGGGAATTTGAATCCACTGTGAGATAACATCGTAAACTACTCTTTAGAGAGGTGTGTAAATTGAATAGCTATTGCTGAAAGACCGAAAAATTCATATCATGGACAGTTTTAGGATTAATGTTTTAAGATTCACTTTATGAAATAAATGTTCCAATGATGTTCACCTCTGTTTTGACTTTAAGATTTGTCTTGGTGCTTTTACTTTACTTCAAAAACCAGAGCAGGGTGTTAGATGAGACAGATGGGATATTGGAAGGGGAATAAAAAAACATTATTAACAGGCATCAATCACAGGCACAGTCAGCGGTCAGATCTTAGTAAATCTAAATGCAGGGGAAAAATCCTTTCTTTTTTGTAACAATGCTTTTGAAATGGGTAACACCAAATGCAAAAATGTACCTTTAAAAGAGATACTTCATGCCATCCAAAATAATACAGAAAAAACATTTCAGCAGTTTTCTGATTTGACATTTTAACTTCTATGAAAGAAGGGAAGAAAGATAAAAGGACTACTTGCAGAACCAATTTTCTTTGTTTTCATGTTCAAAGTAATTCAAGATACTACATTCTTCAATATGCAAATGACCAATTTTATAAAGTTCAGTTAAATTTAATTGAATTAACTTTGGAGCAGATAGTAGTCAAAACAGAGACATGACTGAAGAGAAAGGAGCAAGTATGGAGGAAGAGAAACAGAGAGGGAGAGACATGCAGAGAGAGGTAGAAACCTAAACTGCTGGTTAGTCTGATCGATGAAGGGTTTGTGTAAAGTGGGATTGCCGGGATCCTGTCCGCTCTTTGTAACGTCTTCTTCCAGGAATTACTTGACCATAGAGACCATGTGGGAGGAATACCTCCACTACTCATCTATATCATCCAGTCATCTCTCCATCTGGAGCTGTCAAACAAAGCGCAGTCTAAATCAATGAGAAGGAGCGAGGGAAGAGTCAGATGAAGACGTGGAATCAGAGTCATTTTACAAAGCTGGAAGGTAGTTTGCAAATTGAGATGTGTTGAGCTAATGTTAAAGGAACAGGCTGACATTTTGAAAAAAACAACAACGAAGACACATTTGCTTCCATGCAGCGAGAGTCAGAAAGTTACCACTACCAGTCAAGAGTCTGGCACATAATCCACGGTAAAGTCAAACATGTTTACACATGAGTTTTTGTATGGATAAAACAACGATAGGTTGCAATTAGTTTTAAAACTATCTTAGTTGGGTTTTGTTAGCTACTTACTGACAAAGTCATGCTAGCTGTTTTCCACGGCTTGTGGTTATAGATTCATATTTATTATACAAATGTGAAAGAGGTATTAATCTTCTCATCTAGCTCTCAACAAGAAAGCAAAGCAGTGCATTTCCCAAAATGTAAATTTCTTTAATTGGGCTGGATATACTTTAAATGTAATGGAATGGCGGACCCCGCCACTAACAATGAAAAATACTTTTTAGAGGGATAACCATAGAGATTGAATGGCTATTGATGAAAGACCAAACACTTGATATAATGAAACATTAAGGGCTGCAGCCTTTTAAGATTCATTTTATGAAATACACGTTTAAAGTCAGGATATGACTAAACCTAATTTAAAGGAGTGCTGTGTAGTCTTGGGGAAGAAATTTTATTCATAAGAGAAACATCTTTATTGACTGAAAAAACTAAACAAATAAACTCTCATGTTTTAATGACTGGATAAACTAAATAAATAAACTCTCATGTTTTAATGATTGGATAAACTAAATAAATAAACTGACCTTAAAGGACAACACAATTTCATACTGTTTTACTTTGTTGATATGTGGGGGACCCTGCCACCTTTCTAGCTTCAAATAGTGTCTTGGGACCTTATTTTCCTCTGAGAACAGCTTGTTTATTCAGTCATGAAAAAAAAAAGAGTTTGTATTATTGCCTCATTCGTATGGTAAATATTTAAATTTCTTCTCCAAAACTATACAGTGCCCCTTTTTAAAGAGAGGGTTTAAATAAAGACAAATCCGAAATGTAAAGACAGGATGAGAGGAGGAAGTGAGGAAGAGGAGAGTTAGAGACAGACAGAGGTTGATGAGGGTCTAAAGGTCAGTTTAAAAGTCTAACCTTCAGTTTGACTGATTCTGCCGGCATTTACACAGAGTTAATGCAGGCATACACACACACAAACACTGACAGACAGGACTGTAAGCAGAATATCTCTGTCAGTTTGCCTCTTGCCACATAAACTGATACACAAGAACAGAGGAAGGGCTCCATAATATGAACTGCTGCTCATATCTGACAGCCTGCTCAGTGCCTGTCTGCCTCACTTTGTATCTGTATGGAGTGGCTTTGCTGACTTCCTTCTTCGACTGCGATGGCACCTTCTGTATCATAAACATACGGGGACACATTAATCAACACTTCAACAGATCAATCAGCAGATTTTTGTCAAATATGGAGCATTTGTTTTACATAGAAGGAAACACATGCAGATGAAGACATTCAGGTACAACACATTGGAAACAATGACAGACAGAATTAATTTCAGTGCTTTTATGTGCTATTTTATAAGGTGTCGGAAGGAAACAGATGATATAACTTGTTTTGCATATACATCTTGAAATCGAGCAGTTCATCTTTGAGCAAATTCAGTTATCCACACAGTTTAACATATTGCAGAACAGAAGACAGATGTACCAGTTAAGAAGTGTTGTATATTACATAAAACTTCAAATGAAAGTCTGGAAAAATAAGAAAACGATTAATTTCTTTGCTCCAGGTGAACTCTGAACTGAAAATTCATCTACCTTTATGACCTCCAGACACAGTATAAACACTACGTGACAAGGTTGCAGGTACATTAAATCATTTGGAAAACTTGTTTGATCTGTATGTTATGTGTGGTGAATATTGAATTTGTTTCACTTTAGTATGTCAATACAGTACAGGAGAACACAGTGCTCTTGTTCAGTGTCTAGCCGGGAGATGAACTCAGATAACCCTTAGTGAGTGAAAATGAGGGGGATTTTGGATGAATGATATGACTAAATCAGGTAGGATTTAACTCGGAATGGAGTCATCTTTTCCAACAGAGCCTCAGGCTGGGTTGTGTTGTGAGTACCCGCCCCATAAACGGCCTCTTAGTCTTAAAGGGGTGCGACCACAATACAAAGACAAACTATCAGAAGCTAAGTAAGACTGGAATACATAGCATAAAACACAAAACTATATCTTCCAAATACATCCAATACAAACATACACACAAAACCTTACTTATTTAAAGTATTGTTCTCTGTTAACACTTTCTAATAACTATCATTAATGAATGAATGTCTATTTTATAGTTGATTAAACTTTAATTTATAGCTATTTCGCTGTTAACAGACAATGGAAGTCTTTATAAACCATTTGAAAAAGCAATTGTCAAGGTTTATAAACTTTAGATGCAACTTTGTAATGGTCTTCCAAATAATATTTATAGATAAACTACACTATAACTACTATAAATGTATCATTTATTAATCATGGTTATTATAAAGTGTTACCAAGGAATTTAACCACTTTTAACTTCAGGTGTATCCATTGTCATGGGCTCTGTTTGTTTCCATTGCCTCCTGCACATTGGAGATGAGTTCCTGAAGCTAAATTTGGCTGCTGCTCAGTAGGTGGTGTGAAATCCAAGTTCAAAGTAAACAGAGAGAAAAATGCAACAATTTGCAACACAGCAAACCCTGTAATTAATAACACAGGACATGTGAAACACCTGGTCGAGCCAGATGGCCCACCATTTTCTCGCCACTGTGATTTGCAAAACAAAGTGAAAATGCAAGGCAGATCCATGAACCAAAGCTCTAGAGGCTATTAAAAGCTCAAGTTATGGGTAGCTCCCATAACTTGGTTACAGGTTGTTACAGGTTGCTAAAAACTACTATGTGCTACACGTTTTTCTGCAATATCTAACAGCAGATGTGACAAAAGACAGTAGGGGTAATTTAAGGTAAGTAGTGTAACTAATGAGCCTTTGGTTCTTCAAATATTCTCCAGCTACCTGAGGGGTGTTCACAGCAAGTTGAAAAATGGTTTAATTTCACTGTAATGAAATTTACTAGCAATTATCCCACTTGGTGAATGCAAAAAATGGCTGTTCTAATCAAAGGTTTCACTCTCACTGCTGAGGTCTCAGGGGAGGCAATTATGATTCAACGCCAAATCAACAATAAAAATGGTCTCGGTATGAGTCACTGTGACTAAATGTGATCAAATGGAGGTCTGTGGTTTAATGTGCCTCTGTTTGGTGGCTTGTGAAATGAAAACGATTAAGAATCCCTGTTCTTTACTGTTCAGATTTTAGGTGTAAGGAAATGCAGGAATATTTGACCATTTGGGCATCCTTCCAAACAAATGTATGTAAATACAACAAGCCAATTAATGTTGCTAAAGATAGACTGCACTGCAAAATAAAAAATAAAAAATTATTACCCTTGGAACTATGCATATCAGCAAGGTACAGTAGTAGGACTCTTTTTTACATGGTGCTTTCTCTGAAAAAGAAATAATTTTGTTTGCATGTAAATCACCTTGTCTCAACAAAGGTAACTGCCTGAATAGAGTTTTACTTTAAATAAGGGAAAGTTCATGTTCATTTTGCCTATTGTACAATCTTCATACTTTGTTGCCTCATAAATAAAACCCTGTATTTGTGTCTACACTGTGTACATCCACTCTCTGGCACAGGCTGAACTTTACTTTCATTTCCCCAGCCAGACAAAGTTGTCCCCCCTGCCAAAACACATAACCACACATCACATTACATTTGCATATTTTGCTAAGGGTACAGACCAGACTGTGTGACTGGAAAGAATGCAAAAGAGACCAGATCTGGATGATGAAAGTACCCTGAAAACAACTGAACACATTTCAGCAGCATATAAACTATGGGGATGCACAAGCCTCTAAAACTTGGATGGTATTTTAATAGGAAGACAAATCCTCTTCTGTTGCCATATAGCACACAATCTTGTCCTTATTTTGTGTGTGTGGTAACAATATCAATCTGTATGAATTGTTTTTGCCCATTTAAGGTTTGTACAGCATGCTATTGACCCATTGCAGACACGTCACAATGATCACGTGACGCGGGAGGCGACGCCATGACGGACGGCAAAAGAACACTGGACTCAATAGAAAGACAAGGAGGCTTGTTATTGTTCCTGACATTTTGTGGTTTTCTATCGGTTTTAACTTAATTTTATGTTGTTAAAATGGGTATTTCCTGCTGTGCCGTGCAGTGTACCAACAGACAAGGCTGCAAACTTGAAATAGCCTTTTACAGAATTCCCTTTGAGAAGGACAGAAGACGGCTACTCTGTTCGTATTAGCTGGTGGTCCTAGATCGGATGTTCTATACTACTGGGGGTGCCAGCTTATGCATACAGAGTCATGAGAAGGACTAGCCAGCTAGCATCGCTAGTAGGCTAGTAAACAAACCCTACTTGAGTTTATTAGCTAACAGTAGCTACGTGAGCTAACTACATTGAATTTGTTTTGACTGACCCTAACATAACTTTGCTAACGTTTTAATATGAAACTTACCTTGTACAAAATGCTCGCTGCAGATCCTCGAGTATTTTGAGGGCTGCCAGTCCTTGCGATTAATTGCAGCTATTCGTAGCCGTCTTCTATCCTTCTCAAAGGGAATTCTGTAAAAGGCTAGATCAGGTTTGCAGCCTTGTCTGTTGGTACACTGCACGGCACAGCAGGAAATACCCATTTTAACAACATAAAATTAAGTTAAAACCGATAGAAAACCACAAAATGTCAGGAACAATAACGAGCCTCCTTGTCTTTCTATTGAGTCCAGTGTTCTTTTGCCGTCCGTCATGGCGTCCGTATCTCGCGCGAGTGGAACGTGACGTCACGTGCAAAGGGTCAATAAACACAAGACTGACATATGAACAAACAGTTACACATCCAGCAGACATGGGGCGTTAGCATCAGCAAAACATAAGCATGCAGTCAAAATTGTGTTCCTGCTCACCTGATGAATCTTACCTAGATGAATTCTAAAACCAGAAAATAAGCATTTTTGCACTTCCAGTTCCCTTGTCTCAAAGGTAATGGGTTTTTGAATGGCCTTATTGGTTGGATGCCTAAAATAAGGTCTGTGATTAACGTTTTGCTATGATATCAAATACGTCAGCAAGTACCCCATGTTCAAATTATGAAGCATTACTTGTCTTCAAAGACGCAGTTGCTAACAAGTGGCCAAAATGATACAGAAGATTTTGGAGACAGTAAACATCATTACGCCAAACATGGAGAGTCATCAATCTGCTAGACAGTCTTTACAGGCAGACTTTAGTTGCAACTATTCTGGCTCTAACTTTCCAATTTGTAGATTGATCAGTTATAGTAGAGTGTATATGGTATAGTGTTGTAAAATGTTAAGTGGTGGTGACGCTGAAGTCAAGCCATCGCGATGTTGTTCATTACCCTAACATTAGCTTTTAACTTCTGACTATTTCATTTACACTTTAAACATGGTAAAAGTGTTGTTCATCTGTGAAGATTATCTTGCTGAACAAAACCATAAACTTGTGTTTGCCACACATTTTCTGCAATAATCCAAAAG